>NC_083628.1:20704730-20914730 GCF_963584025.1 Labrus mixtus
ACTGGGAAAAAGATGATGGTCAAGGTTCAAAGGAGCAGACATTATAGGAGGAGATATTGAACCAGCAAGTCCATCAATCTCTGCACAGATTAAAGATTTCCAGGAAATGCAAACACATTGCATTTGGAGGCATTTGGAAAACAAAGGCAGCTGGTTGAACAATTACCTTAAAGAAAACCCTAATAGAGCTGCTAGCATAGCATGTTGGCTAATGGTCCCAATCACAATCTCTTCATAATGGACCTCCCACTGTACATTAGACCTTAGTTGTGCATGCTGCAGGGTATTTGGTTTCTCTTGAGGTGTGAATGTGGTAGAAGAAAATCCCCAGAAGGCTTTGTAAATTGATGCAGTTTAACATAAAATACTGGTGGTGTTGAAGGGAAAGAAGCCAATATCTTGGAAAAATAACAAAAAATGTGAAATCCATTGAAAAAGCAAAAAGAAGACAATATGTCCGCACACTTACTCGAAATGCCACAAAACCTTTTAATCACAGCGTTTGGACCAGAGGTCTTCTTCAGGTGATTATTTTATTGATCACCTGTAAACAACAATCATTGAGCAGCAGTACAGATTTGTGCTTTTAGCTCGGCCCAGCAGGGGAAGGGATTGGGCCTTTAAGTCGTTCTATTAAAGCCTTTCTTCATATTTTGTTAACAACACTACATCCAGTTTCATCTCTTATTTCATTCCCCATTGCCTTCAGTTATTGTTTTCCCATCACATTAATGTCCCACTGAGCTGAGTAGCTCTGAGTCTCTTCTATCGTAGAAATGTTTCCGACTTTAAAAAGACACATTTCTTACAAAGGCTGGATGGTTTTCAACACTTGTGTTGTTTGTAGAGGGAGACAGTGAGAGTTCAGGAGGGTCAAAAGGTCTGATAAGAAAAGGTACAGAAGGAGGATCTTCCTTCTTCGCCTCCTTTATCTTTTCATTCTTTTCTTGTTTTGCAAGAGAGTAGAGGAGCTGGAGGAGACGCGGGGAGGTTGAACAGATGCTCCCCACATTTGGAGACAATAACGAAGAGATGAAGCATCAAACAAGAAACAAAGACAAAGAAGCCTCCTCCTCCTCCTCCTTCTTCTCCTTTTCTTCATCCCGTTTTTTCATCCCATTTTTCTCTCTTTTGTCTTTTCATCTACATCCAACTTTTAGCATCTCAACTTGTTTCATTTATTGTTTTTTCCACAGAAACAGAACCCTTCAGGGCGCAGCAGCTTTTCCATCTCTGGTAGTTATAACAGGAACAGCAGAAAACATAACGTTTCTTTGTTTCTGAACGAGGCAAGTTAGGACACCTCGACATCATTTACATCTTTCTGGACTTAAAAGCACAGTATGGAAAGTCCGCCACCAGGGGGCTCTCAATCAAAACAGATGACGTCTAGAACTGGCGGGCAATCATGGTGGAGTGATTACTCCACGCCCGCACCCTGATGAAAACAAACTCCCAGTCGACCATAGTCAAGACGATTATGTCAACTGACAAGCCAATGTATCCAAGTATAAAGGACATGACGTTTTTATCACAGCAGCACATGCAGCGACAGAACGGCAGCTTGCGGTAGAAGTTTCCGCTTCTTTATGTAGCGGTATTTGACTTAACATCTGGTGTTTCCACGGCAACTATAAACATGTAGTGTCTGTCATGGCGGCTCTGTTATGTTGTTTTGTATTTCCACCTTAAGTTGAAGTCGGTGACTTGCACAGCTCGACGTTCATGATCCGTTTTGTTAGTTTGATCATCTCCGTTTGTTTTCTTGTCTTGTTGGTGGAGAGCGGTCCGAAGCTTTGACCAAGTTTGTGATATTTTACATTCATAAAAAAAACACTTTGACCCTAACATCAGGTCACAAAACCACTCATACTGGACTCTGTCAGGGTTCTTTTTACTGTGATGCAGATGATCCTTTCACACAACACGCTCATCAGATTTCTATTAGAAGGATTTGTTGTTCTTGGAAACAACCAGTATGGTGGATGGTGACCCATGGATCGTGTCATTTGTCGATTAAGGGAATTGGTTCCGTCCAGTTCTTCGCATTTCTGTCTTAAACCAATCACTGCTTCTGAGGACTTGTTCTCCTGGTTTCTATCACGCTTCTTTCCCTCCACACGGAACGATCGTGAAGCTCGTCTTTCTGCTTTTGGACAGAACTGCTTCTAACAGAGTTAAAAGTCTCTTGGAGATGTTTTGAGTGGTTTGCTGTTAATCTAAAAGTTCTTTATTCAGACTCTAACTAGGAAAAGTTGACTGATGTAGAAAATATGACGTGAATATCTAAGGTTATAAAACTAGAACATCACTTCAGCGATGTCAGGGTCTACTGTTTTCGGTTGTTTTCGACGTCAGCTCTGAAAACTCATTTGACTCTTTCAGACTCTGTTCCTGATGAGTCCTGAATCCAGCATCAATCAGCTGATCTGGGCTGACTTTAGAGAGGAACATTTGTGAATAAAAAAGAATTTTGGGGAATTGAATGAAACTAGATCTTTTATATGTACATAGTGCACCAATTTTGTACTTATTTAACTTTGAGATGAGCCTCAGGTTTTGGAGTTTTTGCTTCTGCTATCTTGGATTCTTGGAGCCAGGAAGTACCAAACCAGCATGTGGCTGCGTTAAGGCTGCTCGATATATAGCGATGTCAATGTTACCTGAGTTGAGCTTTTGCAGTGAACACATCACAAGGGTTTATTTTATGTAAATATGTTTTCTGTCAAATCCTGCATACATGTTTGCATGTGGCTAGAGGCCTAATATATCCACATATTTACACCATATTGATGCAGGCAGATGAAGCTACGCTCACATTAATTGTGTCGATCAGGTGTTGAAAATCAAGTGCTTTTTGGACAGGTCTAGGATTTACAAGGGACAAAAGATAAGAGATAAGACAACACTTTACTGTCCTTTTCCATGGAAATTTGTTTTCCATTACGAGCTCAGAATTCCTCACATTACAATCAAACCTTTTTTTTTTTTTTAAATGAACATTTCTTCTCGGAACAGAAAACAAACTTATGAAAAAGAAGTTAAGAGAGTCCCTTGTTTCTACTCAGGTTCAGATTTTTCTTTGGTTTATGCGTCGCTAGTTGTCTGTGGTTTAAGAACACTGTCGAGGGTTTCTCTGATTGGCTCAAGGTCAGCTCGGTAACTGTGGGAACACTGATACCACTGTGTGTGTATATGAGAGTGTGTGTGTGAGTGTGTGTGTGTGTGTGCATGTGTGTGTGTGTGTGTGTGTGTGTGTGTGTGTATATGAGAGTGTGTGTGTGAGTGTGTGTGTGTGCATGTGTGTGTGTGTGTGTGTGTGTGTGTATATGAGAGTGTATGTGTGAGTGTGTGTGTGTGTGTGCATG
Organism: Labrus mixtus; assembly: GCF_963584025.1. Taxonomy (NCBI): domain Eukaryota; kingdom Metazoa; phylum Chordata; class Actinopteri; order Labriformes; family Labridae; genus Labrus; species Labrus mixtus. Next base: position 20,708,099 of record NC_083628.1, read on the forward strand.
TGTGTGTGTGTGTGTGTGTGTGTGTGTGTGTGTGTGTGTGTGTGTGTGTGTGATTGCGTGTGTGTTACAGACTGCAGGAAGTGAGGTTGTTATTGTGTCTCTCTACATTCCTCAGACTTGAACACACTCTGCACCTGTTCCTGTCTGTCTGTCTGAAACACACACACACAAATGCACACACACACACATAAACACGCGCACACATACTTACATAAAAACACACACTCACATACACACAAATCACAGTCTTTCGTCACCAGTCTTAACAACACATTCAATGGGAAAATATGGCTGTCACGGCATGAGGCATAAATCTTAATAATTTCAGCGGGAACAACACGAGCATGTGTGTGTGTGTGGTTGTGTGTGTGTGTGTGTGTGGTTGTGTGTATGTATGTATCTTGTTGTACAGGCTTTGGGTCAATAAATGTGGTTTTATCATCAGCTCACAAAGTTAGTTCTCAGAGGGGAAGAGGAGGAGGAGGAAGTTCAGGGGATTGTAGTTAGCCTTAATGACATTTACAGACACTGCCTTCAGTGTGTGTGTGCGTCAGTGTGTGTGTGTGTGTGTGTGTGTGTGTGTGTGTGTGTGTGTGCGCGCGCGCGTCAGTGTGTGTGCATGAGAAAGTGCAGCAAGTAGAGGATTCAGATGCTTCTTGAACTCCTGCAAGGTGCATTGTGGGAAGGAACAAACCTTCTCCCGCTAATTAGCTTCTCTTAGCACCGTACATCTGTTCACTTGAGTTTGTGTGTCTGCAAGTTGTATGTATGTGTGTGTGTGTGTGTCCACAAGGTTATGTTGGTGGGTGGGTGGGTGGCTTGTTTCCTTATTTCAGTCTTCATTCCCACAGTTCCCAGAGTCCCCTGCTCCTCGGAAGCCGCAAAGCCTTGGATCACTTCTCGCTGTCTTTCCACTACGAGTCCTTTAAGAAAAGTAATATGTTCGTCTCAAGGATTTTCCAAGTTGGATAAACATCTTTAAGTTGTCAAACTCACTCAGTGTAAAGCAGTTGAAGCAAATATTTAGATTGCTTTCAACACTCAATAAAGCTTTATGAATGTTTATTCATTATTAGTCATTATAGAAGCCTGATAATTAAGACCAAGCAGCACAGTGGCTCATTGGCAGAATGAATGGTTTCTAGAAAATCAAGTCAAGGTTTAGTTTTAATTGCAAATGTGTCCATTGCTACATCATCAGCAAAAAAAAACAAAATGATAATTCATAATATAAAGTTAAGTTTTAATCTGGCTTCTGCATTTTTTCTCGCATAAATAACAATGAATAAGTACAATTGCAATTTCTTCTCAAGGTTTAAGGTCCATGCCTTTTATTAAACTGAAATACATCTAGTATTATTCTCTTCATTGGCTTAAAGGGATTGTTTGGATGTTTTTGAAGTGGGGTTGTCTGAGGTACTTGTCAACAGTAAGTGTATAAGCCACAGGAGATCCCTACCACGATGGGGCCTTCATTGGGGAACCAGCCGGAGTGCCGACACAGAAGCTAGGCTATTTCTGCAGAGGGGGCGATGTGGGCGTCAAATTTCAATCAGTAAATCAATCAATCATTATTTGTAAAGCGGCAATTCATAACAAGTGCTTTGTCGAGACGCTTTACAAAAGAGCATATGGGATAATATGGAGGAAGGATTTCTCCTTTGTATTCCTTGCGTTCCTGTTGTCCACACTTCCTTGCTTCTGAGGTGGAGGTCGTATCAGGCCGTGCATGAATGAGGACGGCGGTGGTTGTGGGGACGACACAGTCTGATGGTGATGGCTGGGCGCCAGGGACGTTATATTGTAGCACGTTTTCAGAAAAAATTACTTTAAAAAATGATGACAGTTTATCTGCTACATTTCAAAAAATGTTCACTGCTTTACTCTGCCAGGCAGCAAGCCCCTTTGTTTTAGTACTACTTCAAGACTTCATGACATGTTTGTATTCCTCCACTCCAAAGGCTCTAAAAGAGAAACACAAGTAGTTTTTCCTTTTTTTTTCCTGCAGCACTTATTATTATTATATAAATAAAAAAGGAAAAACTACTTGCGTTTCACTTTTAGAGCCTTTAAGATTCCTTCTTAGATTATTTCGGGAGGCTGTGGCTCAGTGGTCGAGTCAGTTGTCTCTGAAGGGGGGTTCCACTCCCAGCTCCTGCAGTCACATGTTGAAGTGTCACTTGGGCAAGAAACTGAACCTCAGGTTGCTCCCGCTGCTACACCAGCAGCAACTCAATGGAGTAGATGATGGGCAGCTGGGCACATTGTGTAGCAGCGTCTGCCATAAGTTTGAGAATGTGCGTGTGAATGGCTGAATGGGACATGTAGTGTAAAAGCCCTTTGAGTGGTCAGAAGATTAGAAAAACACTAAACATGTCCATTTACCATCTGTAATGTGAAAACATGTCCTGAAGACAACAACCTTTAAGAGGCTGATGCGAAGGGAATAAGTGGCAGATTGTCTCCTCAAGAAGCTTTCAATAAGCACGCTGTTAGCTTCAGAGGCTTTCTGTTTGACTGAAACCGTTTTAGGCTGTTTTTCTGGTTTTAATAATTTCTCTCAGGGAGTGTGGGAAGTGGGATGATGTTTTTTTATAATGCCCCCAAGTGTTTCTTTTTTCATCTTTTCTCTTTTGTTCCTTCTGTCTGTGTTTTATCATCGGATTTTGTTCTACCACATCTGTGCTCCATGTGTATGCAAATACTCTAAAAGTTAACAAAGCGGCCCATGTCTCTCTGTTTCTGAGGGGATGGAGGTAGATTAGGTGTAGCTGTGGAGCTGGGTTTTTATTCTGATGTGAGTCAGTGGGAGATAGGAGGGGGGGAGAAGAACGCTCTGAACAGCTGTTACAGGGTTTGCGTCATGCAGCGAGAGCTAGCGTCATGGCTGAGTGTTCGCACGCTATACACACACACACACACACACACTCACACACAAACATGCAGAGGCATGCTGTGGGGACCCCCAGTCAAAGGCATGACCAAACACAGGCATTGTGTTCTCGTGCAGCCGCTGTGCTGCTGAGGAGGAGTGTCACCTGTTTTCAGTGACGACAGGCTGCTGGTTCTGTAGCAGGCTCATGTTTTACTGCAGGAGTGCTGCGCCGCCGCCGCTGAGGCGAGATGCTCAGGAAGTCACTGCTTTGTTGTTTGCAGTCATCGAAGTAGCCTGATGAGTGAGAGGACAGCAGGCAGTGTGTGTGTTACATACAGTGGAAATACATTTCCAAGTTTGTCTGTTTTTAAAAAAAAAAAGTTGTTAGAAAAGTTTAAACCATCTAAAAAGTTGAAAATTAAAGTAATTTGTGCAATGACTGAAAACAATTTTTTCTTCCTGATCCTGTAATTGTAATCACAATTAATGTATCTCTCAACGGTTTAAGAATAATTTCAACGATTTCTTTAATCAAGTATTGAACAGCTTTTAAATAATCTGAATAACCTGTTAAAACTACGTTATAAAAATAATGCAAACATTACGATTTATTTTATATTTTCTTCATATTCAAAACAACCATTATGTAAAATTTGGGGTGCCGGTGGACAAGTGGTTAGGGAGCACGCCCCATGTACAGAGGCTGTAGTCCTCAAAGTGGGCGGCCCTGGTTCAAATCCGACCCGTGGCTCCTTTCCCGTTTGTCATTCCCTACTCTCTCTCTCTCCCTGATCTCTGACTCCAATGTCCTATCTCTACAATAAAGTTGTAAAAAATGTAATTTCAAGATTAATTTCTACACCATTAACAGTAAAAAAAAAAAGTCAGTAAAGCTTTAAATGTTTAAATTCAAGAAAGCTTTACAGATAAAACATACAGTATGTTCCATAAACCTTTTTAAAGAGTGTAAGATGAGTCAAATATATGTCTTTGTTTTGAAAGAAAACATCACATAAAAGGTCTGAAGCTCATTTTGAAGATACTTTTTCAACACAGTGAACGTGAGAGGAAATGATGTCTGTCTGGAGCTGCTTCCTGCTGAGCCTCGGAGAGGGAAACAGCCGAATGGAAGCGTTTTGCCTCTTGACTTTGTGGCTGTGCGATCGTGACGAGAACAAGTTGTGTTTTGTTGTGAGTGCAGATTCCTTAAATGACTTTTGTGTGTCTGTGTTTGTGTTGCAGGTGTACGCTCCGTCTGCCAGCACAGCCGACTACAACAGGGACTCACCGGGCTACCCCTCCTCTAAACCCCCAAGCTCCAGCTTCCCAAGCTCGTTCTTCATGCCAGGTACACAAACACACACGCACACACGCACACACGCACACACGCACACACGCTCATACTAGAAACTTAACAATCGATTGCAGACATAACACAGCTTGAGATCTCTGAAAAATGTTGTCAGACCAAAATCATCAATAGTTCTAATTTGTAAATTAGTTTTTTAAGAGCAACAACACATGCTTGGCAGATAAAAGAGGACATCCTCGAGGGTAGTTTGCAAATTACAATGTTATTATCCAATAAACGAACACAGGCATGGATGGAAACTTTTGCATCCGCAAGTTTGTTTGCTGTCAAAAGTTGTGAAGCAGAAATGATTGAGGTGTCGTGTGACATAAGAAGTTGCATGTTGACCACAAACACTGAATTAGACTGAATATTACACTCTTTTTCCTCCTCCATCTGCGTGTATTCATGTTAATTACAAACTTCTATTGTTTCAGACTTTTATAAAAGGAACAAATAGTCCCTAACCCTAACCCAGTCTACAGTATTAAAAACAACTCAAACAGCAGAGAAAAGAGCATAATTAATTTAACAAGGCTTCAGAGAATCACAGCATCTGCAGGCAGTGTGAAATTGGTTTGTCAAACATTGATCTTTATTTATTTAGAATACTATGACACTAGTATTTCACAACCCGCACAGTCTCAAGAAACATTATTCAAAGTTTTGATGGAGGTGGGCACAAAGGAGAACTTTTATGAGTTGCATTGGGGAAATTTAAACCCAGCATATGAACTGGATGGTTAGAAAACATATAAAGCTCTGTTTTGTTTTACTGTACATCTCATGTACCTCTCTCTCTCTGTCTCCCTATGTGGTCTCTCTATCAGACGGTCACCACAGCGGCGACCCCTGGAGCAGCAGTAGTAGCAGTATGAGCCAGCAGGGTTACCATGGCAGCATGCTGGGGGGCGGGAACTCTGCCCACGGACCCTCCCAGAGCTCCTCCTACTGCGGGATTCACCCTCACGACAGATTGGTGAGCAGATCTGTCAATCACGCCGTATACAATATATGATCTCACACTATATCCTTTGACCGCATAGAGAAAATTGTTATACCTTTTGTTTTTTCACGGTAGGAAAGCGTGTCAGAATGCATGATATTATGGTATGCATGTAAGTTGTACAGTATTAAGCTAAGCAGTATATCACAGTGTCATCAGCATAAAAGTGGAAATTTGCATGAATAACATTTTGATTATATAAAATGAAGAGTAGTGGTCCTAGGACTGATCCCTGGGGCACACCTTTGGATACTACAAGGGAGATAGAAGTGATGCCTTCTGCCTGCATGCACTGAGATCTGTCAGATAGATAGCTTTGATAGTCCTACGCTAATCAGTCTTTGCTTTAGTATTGCATGATCCACGGTATCAAAATATTTATAATCAATAAAGAGGGCTGCACATTGATGCTTGTTGTCTAAAAATTCTATAAAATCATTTACGACTTTTAAGGCTGCTGTAGTTGTGCTGTGTTTTTTCCTAAAACCTGACTGAAAATCATGTAAGATATTGTTTGAAAGTAGGACATATTTCAGTAAGATCCATGACATCATTGTTTGGATAATTCTGTTCAAATAGAATATATGCAGAACTTATATAATTTACATGACCCTGTAGGCATATGAAAAGTTTGAAGAAATTCCAAAACACTACATGGCAGGAAGCAAAACTAACCAATATATTTCTGTTTCAGATGAAGTCATCAAACGCCTTTGCACAAGAATATCACACTTGTACATAGCCTGTCTCAGAAAGTATAAATTGTACATATCATATGACTTCTGTATTGTTGAGGAATATATTCTAAATGTGTTGATGCCAAGAACAGTTTCAGAGCTAAATGTGTAGTGGGTAAATTTATCAAAATGGTTTGTATTCATTTTTAAAACTGTTAGAGTTTCATCTTGTTCGTCGGTCTTTCTGCAGAGCTACCCGTCACATTCGTCTGCAGACATCAGCTCCAGCCTTCCTCCCATGTCCAGCTTCCACAGAAGCGGCGGAAGTGGGGGCGGGGGCAATCACTACAGCACCGCCTCGTGCACGGCCTCCACCAACGGCACAGACAGCAGCATTATGGGTAAGTCACCTGTGTGTATATTTATTTGATATAAAGAGATTTTATATCAAGTTAGAATTGAATGTATGAAATCAAATAACGCTCAAACCAAACCCTAAACCCCGGCTGCAGTCAACTTCCGCTAAAACATAATCATTACACAAACTCTCACCTCTCACACCACAACATTGTTTAACATCAACATATTCAACACATACCACTGCTCAACTCTTCAACTCTCTTCTACCTCTCAAGTCCCCTTTACTAAGCACCTTCTCTCCCTCCCCTTCTCTCTCTCTCTCTCTCTATCGCTTCTTTCACTTTTTGTATCCTTTCTTAGGTATTTCATAGAGTTTTGTAGTTTTTCTGTTCGTAGTATGATGTGTGTCTATTGATGTCTTATTTTGCTGTCTTTATTTGTCTTATTTATTTTATTTTATTTTTTACTGTATTTTGGAGCCGTTGTCCTGACCTTGTCTGTTTTTTTGTGTGCCTCATTTGTATATCACCAGTTTGTCAATTTATTGCACCTAATAAAAAAAATTAAAATTAAAAATTAAAATTAAAAATTAAAAATTAAAAATTAAAAATTAAAAATTAAAAATTAAAATAAAAAATTAAAATTAAAATTAAAATAAAATAAAATAAAAAATAATTGAATGTGTGAAAGGAGTGGACCTGGCCTCTTGGCTATAAAAGTGAACCTAAAGGAAATAGTCCCTCAATATGTTCAGCAGGGGGGCGACTCCACTGGTTTCCACAAATTAACATTAAAACCTCTCAGTTGATTTGATACTTCTGCAAACATTTTTCTTATAATAGATTCAATTGGTAGTTTAATTTTTTTTTTGATGCACCATGATTTTCCTCTTGTAAATCAGGGTCCCATTTTATGTAAAATATACGACAAAGCGGGGTCTGAAGTCGTGGCAATGTGGATACATGCTCTCGTCCAAATAAATTATTATTTTCTGTCCTCAAAAAGAACATGATGGTGACAGCCACCAATCTAAACTTGAAGCTTAATGATGATAGTCGACAAACCAGTGGATAACCTCTCCGTGGCTGTGTCCACTTCTTCTATACAGTCTGTGGCTAAAATCAGGGCGTTAGCTTTTTTTATTGTTAACATTTTAGCATTCTGGCATTAGCATTTGGCTTAACAGGCTACTGCCTCATTGAGCTGCTAGCATAAGTTGTGCTAGCAGGGTCAAAGTAAAGGCTTGTCTTCATCTGTTGATGGTCGGTCGCCATTCACTGATGTGAGCTCATGTTTATTTAGAAGCATGTTTTATTGGAGGAATTAACCAATTTTAAGAGGATTTTGCTGTAGACTTCTGACTTTCAGACTTTTGACTGGATTCTGGACTTGGACTTCACATTGAGACTGACCTTACTCGACTCTCCAATGCCTATAGCTTTGACATTTCTCTGAAAAGCAAAACACATTCAAGTCTCAACTCTTGACCTGTTAAAAACAGAACTCAAACACCTGCAGCTTTACTCGACAACATGGCCTCAATGACAGACACAAGACCTCTCCTTAAGACTGTAACACACTCTGCTGTTTGTAAGTATTATGATACACCATCTGCAGCAACTTTAACCTGTTGTTTGTGGGCTGACATGCTTATTTTAGAGTTACTGATGTTTTCATCTCTGCGTCATATTTGCTGTGTTTGTGTTTTGATGATAAACTCAGAGTTACAGCTTAGTAACAAACATCGTAGACCACGCTAAAATGTACCACCACTTAACTCGCTCTAGCTGCCCCGGCTGAATTTAGACCAGGATAACTTAAAAACGTTACTGTCAGGGGAGAATACAGCCAGTGAGAAATGGAATATATCAGCTTGACCTTGACATTACTGACACACACGGATACACACAGAAACACGCACAGCATGCCATATGGACCCCTTGCTTTGAGTCTCAAAGCAACAAATAGGACAGCAATAAGAAACAGATTGAAAGTTTGTTTTCATGGGAAGACATCTCCAACATTCCTAAAGATATAACACACACAAACACATATTAACACACGCGTACACACACACACACACACACACACACACACACACACAAGTCAGACCAGATGAGTGTAAACACAAGATGAAAACTAATAAAAAACATGTCTCTGTTGTTGAAGTACAAACATATGATCCACGTGTGTGTGCACACATGTACAGACGTGCAGAGTTTGCAGACATTTCTCTGCCTTCCCCGGACTTTGTTTCCAATAATTCACTGACTTGGTCATCCTAGACTAATGTATGGTTCAACAAAAGCCGTGACATTATGAGATTTTCATTATCTGGTACCAGTGTGAATTTAAGTGGGGAAGATTAAAGGTACTCTGAAATAGATGCTAATGAAGTGATTCTTGAGCCAGCTTTCTTATGCAGAATATGTCAGTGTATATTATAACAAATACTAGTGTGGATCAATGCCTGCTCAGCTGTGATGTTCTGCAGACCCTGCTGAGAGTGTTGTTAACTATGGAGTTTGAGTGTGTTCTGCTGAACAACCTGCATCTCTTAATTATTTTTAGCTTTAATTTCATGCAGTTTCTGGTTAATAAAAAAAATCCTTATCAGAGCATGTCAGAAAACATAAACCCAAATGCACCCATGATAGTCCAATAATGAGCCATCGCTGTCGGAAAGATATTTGTTGAGTGGGCTCCAATTACAGTTGAAATTAACGATAAGCAGTCATGTTATAAAAAGTACAGTTATTGCCAATTTCTTGCACATACACTGCCCTAAGACGACGTGTTATTGTTTACATAAAAATGTCTTCATGTGCACAAGTTAGTGTGAAAAATGTCAACATAAGCTTCTGAAACTTCCTGCTTCAAAATCCACCCGGTAACTTTAACTGCATTGAACTCATGGAAACTCTGTGCGTCACTGAACGTATCATTATCTTCATTAGCTAAAACACATACTCACACATAAGCTCCCAATGACATGCAGCTTTACAGTACTCAAACCAATGCTTTTACCTGATAGAATAATATACAAAGCATATACTATAACGGGGGAAAAAACACACAAAAAGAAATGCATGAAAGAAATGTAATAGTATGTTTTTACGTAACATGAAAAACAATTGTGTTGCTGAATTATATGAGCAGACTCTCAAAGGACAAACATCAAAACCATCTTCATCTTCATCTTCATCCTCCTCTGCAGCTATAAGCTCTCATTTATGAAAAAGATTTTCTCCTGCACATGTTCTAAATTATGCATCAAGTCAGGATACAAGTCAGAGTGTGTGTGTGTGTGTGTCTGTGTGTGTGTGCGTAATCCCTTGGATGGTTTACTAGGCCAGTGGTATGGCGTGAGTGAGACATGAGGCTTTAACCCCAAAACATATGCTGCTTCCTGTCTCTCTCTCTCTCTCTCCCCTCTCTTCTCTCTCTCGCCCCCCCCCCCCCCCCCCCCCCCCCCCCCCTTCCTCTAACACCTTAAAGAAGTCCGGTCTTGCCAATTTCTGTAATGAGTCATTTACCATGAGAGGATGTGTTTTTAAAGCGTTGTGTGTGTGTGTTTGTGTAGGTCTGTGTTAGTGTGTGTGTGTGTGTGTGTGTGTGTCGCGTGTCCGTGTCTAACTTGTGTGTGCGAGCGTAAACTTTCCATCTGGGAACTGCTATCAGGAGAGATGAGCTGTGAGCATGTCAGTGTGTGTGTGTGTGTGTGTGTGTGTGGGCGCTCATCTGGTCCTGTGAGGTCACTTCCTTCCTCTCTGGCCTCTGTCCCCTTCAAGTGTGTGAAACAGATTTAGATGTTTTGAAGTTTTACTTTGAACACACACATGCATTTTGTCAGTTGAATTAATTTAGAAATTGGTAACTGTAGGTGGTTATTCAATCCCCTTTTTTGATGTTACATTATTTTTAATGTCACCGACGTTTACAACAAAATACAATTTGACTTGAAGTACACACTCCTCCAAAACAGAGGGCGCTAACACATTAGCCGTGTAACCAGAGCTTTCCAAAAGCTCCGGCTGCAGGTGTTCTGTCAATATGTGCTACTAATCATCAAGATGTGCTACTCAGGGGTTGTTCAAATGCAGACTGCATGTTCCTATTATTTAAAAGAGCTAATTGTTCAGAAATCTTAAAGATGTGATTGTGTATTTATTACATTTTTATCCTTGATTGAGGAGATGAATAAACCTTTGTGTGATATAGCTCTATGGAAAACAGACATCTGTAAATGGATTGGCATCTTTTAACAAGGTAGCGTAGGTCATCAGAACATCGACCAGACATCCACTACACTACTTAACAAAAACAGTTTGATAAAACCACTTTCCATTAACTATAAATGTACATTTGACAATCACTTGTCTCCGCTGCAAAAACAAAGCATGCTGATACTGAAACGTGCCCGTCCCTCTGTGAGCGTATCAAACCTCACTCTTCAAACCAATAGGGGACATTAATGTACATTTTTTAATATATCCACTTTGGAAAATACTTGGAAAACATTGGCTGCAGCAACCTTAAAACTGCATCGACTGAAAGAGCGTTTTTCCAATTTACACCACTTAGATCTACACTTATGTATCGGCTTCATGAGTAACTTGTCTTATTGTTTACAATGTGCTTTTTACAGAAAAGCCAACTATTAAATTCAATCAAAAACTATACTACTGTAACAAAGTGGATTTTCTGTTATTATACCTCCAATTAAGTTCATTTCATATCCTGGAAAAGTGTACCAAGGACATACCTGAAGCCACCAAATTTGGGCTTTAGGATGTCCCCTGACCTGCAGGCTGTTTTTTTTTTTTTCAACTTGCTTATAGCTTGTCTAACAGCCACTGCAATCAATTTTTTTTTAAATGCATCATTGTCCATTAGACATCATTAAGATGCTTTAAAAATGTCATCATTCAATGTAAGAAAAGGTAAGAAACGATTAAAAGTAAACCTTCCAAACCCGTGTCTCAGTGTTTGTATGTGAGGACAAAGAAGAAGAATCCGTTCAGAAGAGTAACAACTGGATCTCTGTGATGTGTGTATAGTGATGTGGTTTCACTTTGAGAGTGGAACGGATGGACTGAGGGTATAGCGATAGACAGATTAATTAAAATATTTAGCTAACAACATCCTTATTTACAAAAATACATCCATCTTTTTTTTTTTTTCCGTGTGTGTCACAGCAAACAGAGCACAGAGTTCAGCAGCCAGCAGCTCTCAGACAGGAGACGCCTTAGGGAAAGCACTCGCATCCGTAAGTACAGCTCACACACACACACACACACACATACAAACAAACACACACACACACACATACAAACAAACACAAAAAGATGTAAGGGACCTATTGACAGGTTTAATACATCCTGATTTTTCTGAATTTGTCTTACTTTAATTATCATCCATCTTCTGTTCAAGTCTTTTTAAGAATATTTATGAGCACTTGTTTGACTTTCTTTTCTTCTTCTTTTTTCAGATCTACTCTCCAGACCACACGAACAACAGCTTCTCGTCCAATCCCTCCACTCCAGTCGGCTCCCCTCCCTCCCTCACAGGTAGCACATGACACTCACCCTCCAATCACAACACACACACACACTTCAGCAGATGGGGAAAAAAAGCAGAGCTGACTTGGACTTGTTTGAACTAAGACTTGACCTGACCCTAGTCAAAAATGACCTTTGACCTGACATGACCTTGTCTTGAGAGCTTGAGACTTGAACTTCTTTCAAATTAGAGAAGACTCTAAATTAACTTTTCATAAGATTTAACATAATCTAGGTGACTTTTGACTTGACTTCAGCACTTCTCCAAGGACTTGTGACTTGACTTGACTTGACCTTGATTAAAATGACTTCAGACCAGACATGTAAAATAAAACCTGAACTTATGAAGAATGACTTGATATGAAGTCATTTCAGAGGGTCAAGACTTGAATGTGTTTAAATTGACTTGTGATTTATCTCAAAACTGGATTAAATTTTCCATCAAGACTTGACCTCCTTGGGCGCTGGTGGCGCACTGGTTAGTGTGCGCCCCATGTGTGGAGGTTATGGTCTTCCAAGCGGGCGGCCCGGGATCGGGTCCGCCCTGTGGCTCTTTCTGCATGTCATTCCCCACTCTCTCTCTCCCTGGTTTCCAACTCTGTCCACTGTCCTATCTCTACATTAAAGGCACAAAAAGCCCAAAAATAAATCTTAAAAAAAAAAAAAAAAAAAGACGACCTCCTTTACTTTAAAGCAATTATAAACTGGCTAGAAACTTGATTCAAACTGGTTTGAATGACACTTGGGCTTGAACTGGTGTCAAATAACTTCAGACAAGCTATGGACTAGTTTTAAATGATACAAAAACTGCGTTGATCTTTTTACTAAGGACAAAATCTTGACTTCAAATTACTTAAGACGTGACATGGGATTGTTTCCAAGGACTTGAAACTTGACCTGGACTATTAAGACTTGCAAAAATACTTTTTCCTAAACACTTGTTGTAGGGCGTTTAACTGAAACTGAGGCAGAGACTTGACATGAAATTTGAGTCAAGACTTTGGAACTTGACTTGAGCTCATCAAATGACTTGAGACTTGTCTTGAACAGATTTGAACTGACCTTTGACATACATTGAACTTGTTTAAATGGGTTGTGACCTAGCTTGAACTATTGTCAGGGGACCAAAGACTTGACTAGAACTTCTTCTGAATGACTTGACACATAAAACTGGACTATAAAAGATGTGAGTTTCTCCACGGGAGATGGTTTGAAAAGACTTGACACTTCACCTGAACGACTTGACACTTGGACTCAACTGCTGTCAAGTAGTCTCAAGGTTGAGTAGTCTCTACCTTGGGACAAGATGTGGACTTTGTAAATGATGCAAGACGAGACCTGATTTGAACTGGTTTATAATAACATTAAACTCAACATCTGATTGTTTTAAATTATCTCAGACCAAACTTGAACTTGTTTCAAAGCACATAAAACATAATTGGACTTGTTTCAAATGACTACAGAGACCAGACGTAGAATAAACTTTAGCAGGAGCTGGTGACTGGTTTTTAATGACTTGAGCCAGACTGACTAGGATTTCAGACTTTAAACTTGATTGTAAAACTGCAAAATAAAAGTGGGAATTAAAACAAAAATGCATCAGAACAAAGTAAAAACAACATTAAACTTCAGCATTGTAGTTTTATTTATTAATTTAAAGGAGCTTGTACTTTTAAAGTGCAATAACTTAACATAAGAAGAAACAATAAGAAAGCATTATGGCTGTGTCTCCCCTCCATCCCCCTCCTCATCCTCCTATTATTTCCTCCAATTACTCCTCCTCCAGGCTAATATTGTAAACTCTCCCTGCTCCTTAAAGTGAAAAATGACTTTTCCTAATAATAGTTGTGTCGAATTTGTCTCTAATTGTCGCCGCTACACACACCGTTTGATATTTCTGTGCCGCGCCTTGTGACTGATAGCTTTAATTACGAGCGCCACTTCGAACAAATCGCTCACAAACCTACCGGCTCTGCAAACAACGAGGCCCCCACTCCCCCTCTTTCTTCTCCTCCTCCTCGTCATTATAGCTGCCTGGGATATTGCCTGCTAAACCATAATTGGTGTTTATCATTGTGTCAGAGTTACTCCACTTTTTACAAATTAGAAATGAAGCCTATTAGAGCAAACTACATGCAAATTGATATCCAAGGCTAATTCTGCAAGGGTGTTTTACAGTGTTGGACTCGGAATAATTTACCGTGCCGTTTAATACATATATTTGTATTTGCACATGAATGTACCCAGGTGATTATTCATTAATTAGCATATGGAAATGAGCATGTAATATGAATAAAGGAGAGGGGAGAGGAAAAAAAGACCCGAGACAAAATGGTAAGACAATGAAAAAAGAGAAACACAAGCTAATGAGATGAAATGGGAGTTACAAGGGAGAGATCAGGGGGTGAGGGCAGGGTGGAGGTGAGAGGAGAACAGAGGAGAACAAGAATGTGAGAATTACCTGCGTTTGATCAGAGCTCCCGAGTGAGGGTTGGGCACCCTAGACAAAACAGCACACCACAGAATTAGCTTAATAATGTACTTTTTTCTGTTATCATGGGTAATAGTAATAATAATAGTCTAAGTTATTGCAGATTGGGCAGCACTTTTCTCTCACCAGGCATGGGTGCACAACAGATTCACTCTAAAAACTAAAAATTATTATTATTATTTTTCAAGATTATTTGGGGGGCTTTTTGCCTGTATTTGATTGGACAACTTGAAAGAGACAGTAAATAGGGGAGAGAAAGTGGGGGATGAAATCAAGCAGATAACTGCAGGACCTGGAAATGGACCTGTGACCAGTGTGACAAGGCCTCTGTACGTGAGGATACCCATGAAACCCCAATGCTGTTTGAAGGCCTCTATGTCCCATCCCGTCATTAATCAGCGCCTCATATTAATGTTAATTCACCCAAGTGTCTGTCTCTCCTCTGTCTACCAGCTAATGAGACCTGTCGATTCAGATACGACTCTTCAGAGCAGCAACATAGCACAAAAGCAGAAAAGAACAGAGAAACAAAGCGTGTTTATTCTGCAGAGAGCGCCCATGCTAATCAACCACTTGTACCTTTTTCAAAAACAAAAGCCTGACATTAGCATTTCTGCTACGAGATATGAGTTGGTTTGTTTTAGTCTTTTCTTCCTCATCTCTGTGTGTATAATGTCTGAGCACCACAAGTGGAAAGGGGAAGAGACTCCTTGTGTGTAAAGACGCTTTGTCTGCCGTTTGGCACTGTACATCAAGTGGTTTCTTTCTTTAACATACAAAGGGAGAAGAGGTTTTAGATCTAATCCCCACACAGACATCCATCCATTTTCTGTTTACACTTCTTCTATATGCCGGGTCGCAGGTGCCTTAAGACTGGTCTATCATGCATTGAGGAAGCGACTAGTTACACACAATAAAAGGTTGTGCTGATTAGAGCATATCAGTTTCATCTCCCAGAGCTTGTTCTCATACTACTTGTTTTCTAAATGGTGCCAAAGGTAGATTTTTGTGTCCCCCCTGCACGTTCATATTTTCCCTCCTGATATCGTCCCCTTGTCTCTTGTCTCCTAGCTGCAAGTTCAGCTGTCTGGTCAAGGAACGGAGGACAGGGAGCGTCATCCCCAAGCTATGAGGCTCCGTTGCATTCTCTGGTATGCTTAAACACAAAAAACCAGATGGTAAACACATTAAGAATATTATTTTTTTTTTTTTGGAGGGTACAATTTTAATCCAAACGACATTTCAGAATAAATGCTCAAAGTCATTCTGTGTCCCTGTGTTCTGCAGCAAAGTCGTATTGAGGACCGTCTTGAGCGTTTGGATGATGCCATCCACGTACTGCGGAGTCACGCGGTCGGACCGTCGACGGGTATGAGCAGCGGGCACGGAGAGATGCACAACCTTATAGGGGCAGCACACACGCACAATGGAGCCATGGGCGCTCTGAGCAGCGGCTACGGGACAGGACTGCTGTCAGCCAACAGACACTCACTCATGGTAGGATCTGAGCGCATGTTTCTCTACCAAAGTTTTGAGTGTATGGTTATGTTAAAACATGCACATTTTTAATATGATGGAGCACAAAAGATCTAGTAGTGCTTATTGATCAAGGTCAGATCAAATAACATTACAAAGGAGAAGCAGATGAGTAGAGGAGGATGAGTTAAAAAGAAAGAGAGAAACTTAAAGTCGAGTCAGAGGACAGGAGAGGAGAATAAATAAAAAATGTGAAATAAGACAGCAGTCATGCTTTCCACATTTAATTTTGGCTTTTTTTGTCAACTTGAATCAATAAACATAAAGAACCAAACAGCTGTGTGACATAAGGAGAGGTAGGAGGGCAAGCGAGGGAGAGAGAGCATTATAAAACACAGCCAATATAAACACATTCAGATGCCTGGACATGTTCACTCAGACCCACTCTGTTTATTTGTGCATATTCACATGTGGACATGCACACACCAGATGTTCATGCTAACTAGCACACTCTGCACACTGTCACTACCTCTTCAACACCTCTCTCGCTCTCTGTACAAAGACTTGGCCTCAGCCTCACTGATGTCATATGTCAAGCTCCTGAAGTGACACTTTGAGTTTTTTCTGTGTTGTGGTCGCAAAGGACTCTGCAGACTCCAGGGGGCGCTGACATCAGCTTTACACTGTTCCCTATTCAGTAGTTCAGAAGCTTTGTCCCCTAGTCCCTGCTCTTTGTTAAAGTATGTACTTTGAAGTGTTGTTTTCTAAATGGAGAACACCTGTGCTATAGAGGAGGGTGTGTATTAATGTGTGTGTGTGTGTGTGTGTGTGTGTGTGTGTGTGTGTGTGTGT
This sequence comes from Labrus mixtus, assembly GCF_963584025.1. Lineage (NCBI taxonomy): Eukaryota > Metazoa > Chordata > Actinopteri > Labriformes > Labridae > Labrus > Labrus mixtus. Next base: position 20,724,748 of record NC_083628.1, read on the forward strand.
GTGTGTGTGTGTGTGTGTGTGTGTGTGTGTGTGTGTGAGAGAGATTGCTGGCCAGCTCCCACAGAGATTATCTTCTTCTCACGCATATCTGTCCAGCTGTCTCTCTCTCTCTCTCTCTCTCTCTCTCTCTCTCTCTCTCTCTCTCTCTCTCTCTCTCTCTCTCTCTCTCTCTGTCTTTACAAACACACACATATACTCAAACACATGCACATATAAGCCCTCCCATCTTGCTTCTTATTGGTGTGTTTTGTTATTGTTTTTTTTTACTTCCTTGAACTTAATGATGCCCTCATTATATTAACAATAAATGAAAATTAATAGAAATGTTGTCACTCAATTTGAGCCCATTCAAACACACTCCGCGTCGTGTCCGGCAGAAAACTGGCAGCTGTTTGCAGACAATAAGCTCCGATAAACCAACTGGCAATGTAAGCCCCTAGCTTGTACAGAAATGTTCATCAAAACCAGAACAAACGGGACGGATGATATTAATCCAAAAACTGGGGTCCATACATTTGGAAAAATAAAGCAGGAGTAAGCTAGATTTCTTATGTATCCAACCGAAAAATAAGTCATTTTAGGCTAGTAGCAATTTAAAGATTAATTAGAATCATCCAATACTTGAAGAACATTTTAAGTTAAGGAGGAAAGATATGGTTTTCTATTGCAGGCGTAATGATAAATACGGACATCAATACTTACTGAAGTTTTTTAAAAGAACTTGAATGTACTTTGTTGTTAAATAAAAAAAAGTCAGATTTTCAAGTGGTTCCTTTTGATAATTATTTGTTCTTGTTTCAAACATTTATAAAAAATAATAAGAAAACCCAAAGTTGTGAGAAAAACGTGTGGTTGGAAGTCATCGCTTTCTGCCTTGACTTTAAAGACAGTATGTAGAGAACAGAGAATAGTGTTTGGCTTCACGATTTAATTTCAACTTTGTGGTTAAAGAAAATGTTTAAAAATTTAAGGGAAAAACTTGCAAACTGCTTTCACAGTTGCATTTGGATGTGCCTTCAAACCGTTCTCTTCTCTGCTCCCCAGAGACACATTTGGCGTTTAACTTTATTAAGTGACACGTGGTTTGGGTCCAGGAAAACATTAAACGTTGACTTCTTGTTAGGGGTGATATCCTTACAAACCACTTTTCAGTTTAATCTTGAAATGATTCCAAATACATTCCTCAGCGCTTATATGCAGCCTGTGGAGAAAAAGATTCCAGTGGAGTGAAGGATATGTGCCGAAAACACTATTTGCTTATGGATACATACAGAAGCTCATAAACTGCTTCTTATGTTGTCATTAAAGGAATCCTGTGTGTGTTTATTCAGGCTCTGGATCATTGGCTGATAGAAAAACAGACTCATTAGGACTGGAAACACAGCAGCTCTATAAAAAGGTTTACATATCGTCCTGGGCCGGTCTGCTATCCGTGCCAAGTCAAACCCTAATGGCATGCACTTCCACTTAAAACTCACAGCGGGGGCTAAAGTGTGTTTGCACTTAGTTGTAGGCTGAGATGTTTTCACTTACCAAACTCTACAAAGTTTCAACATTGTCACTACAGTACTTTTTTACAGTCACAAATAAATATAGCTACAGTAACATAACCATATTTTGATTGATTTAATATTTTTAAGTGGAGGAAAAGTTATCCTAATGAAGCTCGGGAAACATTTTGATAAGAATATTACATTTCCTACAACTTTGTGAACGTCAAAACAGAAGGAAGTAGCAGAAGTATAATGAAGCGTATTTCTTTTTATTGCACTTCATACCCATCTTTCCTGCCGGTCTTTGCCTCTACCTAAAAAAGGGTCATAAAAATGATAAAATAATCCTTTAAAAAGACTTGACATTAGGCATTTTTTGTAAATGGACAAGTTTCTATAATATCACGGTAAACTATCGCATTTAAATTTACCTTGATATTTAAAAAAGGGCCTCAATCAAACCTTGAAGATGAAGTTCAAAATGCAAGTTTACCTAATTTAACGGGAAAGGTAAATAGCTTGCGGACTTTATTGTGTCCACTAACTAAAAAAAATGTTGTGAACAGGTAGCGCCCCGTTTTCAAAATCAAATCAATGCAGTTCAGTGTTTTCAGGGTTCAGCTTTCCGAAGCTAGAACACCCTCAGCGTCAGCTGTCGATGTGCTCACAGCTCTCTCAATTGAAAAAACTTAAGGAAAAAGTGCCGTGCTCATCAATGTCACTTCTCCCTTACAGACCAATCAAAATCAAGAAGGGGTTCTGTAGAACTTGAAAATAAACACTTTCTTTTCACTTCTTCCCTGAAAAATGAACACAGTATCAGAGCGGATCTTTTTAACATCTGGTGCACCACTTTTGTCCACTGGGGCCCCCCAACATTGACCCCAAACAACATTTTCCTCCAATCTTCTTTGATATTTGTATTATTTATTGTGTTTTGTGGTGGTGGGTAATGGGCGACAGTAGATTTCCATCAGCTTATCGGAGTACTTTTAGTGACTGAGAAAAGCGAAGAGATACGGGAGTATTATCTGGAATTAGTGTGTTTTTCAGCAGACTGATGCAGATTATGATCCATTTCACTGACTGTAACTCTGCTTAATGGAGAGAAAGATTGACTCTTCTGTCTCTTAACCTTTCCCCTCTTTTAGAGCCAACCTAAAACTGAACTGAAAGGAATTAAAATAACTGAAATGACTTACCAGACGCAGACAGTGGTTGTGGTTTGAGTTTAACAGACATGTAGAGAGTAGACCAAAAAAATAGAGCATTAGAGAAAGAAAGATTTAAATGTTGGAACATGTGTGTTTATCTACATATGTAGTGATGCATTATGGTATTTGCGTGTGTCTATGTAGTCTCTGTCTTTGCATATATCTCTCACCCTCTGTCTTTCTCTCCTGCATCGGTCTACCACCTGTTTTCCCAAAGTAATGACCTCAGCCTAAAGGCGTCTCAGCCTAACAAAGCCAAACTACATACAGCTGTGTCTTATGTGTGTTTGTGTGCGTGCATGTATTACTGTTTAGGAGAGAGGGGAGTGGGGAAAGAGAAGGAAAGAAGAAGGGGGGGGAATGCATCAAGTCAGAAAGATGAAACAAATGTGACAGAAAATATGCAATTAAGTGGAATAAAAAGGTCTTCTGCCTACAAAAAAGTAAAAGTGAGGAGAAATACATCAGAAACAAGCAGATACATGAATAATCAAATCTAAAAAAATAGGTCCCCACAATGCCGTTCATTGTCAGGTTTTGGTCCCCATAAGGTAACTTTAAGCAGCACACTCATTAGTGGATCCTCTGGTTAGGGTCCCCACAATGTAATGTTCACCAGCACACTCTCTGTCTCGTATTTGAGCAAGAAAAGAGAGAGTAAAATGTTTGGGTTTTTTTTTTTTCAAATTGAGGGTAATGCAGCAGCAGCATACTGCACAATATGTTGTTATTTGATGAGGAGACTTCTACAAAGCACTTCTAATTAAGCTCAGGTCATTTATTGAGGAGATTGTGGCATTTCCAATCACCTTTTCTAAATTAGGAAGAAGGATTATTTGAGGGTTTTTTTTCATTTGTCATATAGAAGCAGAATCAAATCTGATACCACTCATGGCTGTATCCACATGGCTACATACTTCTGGTATCATTAATATCTGAAGCAAACAGGTGGGGAACAAGCGGCAGGAAAAGACCTGTTGCTCCGGGTCTTTTAAATTTATTTGTTTTATTTCTTTAACAGCACACAGTCTGGTAGGTCATAGCTGTTTTTGCATGTTTGTTCAAATCACGTTGAGACCTGGATGTGACCTTTTGCAGGTTATAATTGTAAACAACAACACATATCAAAAAACAACAGCACTTTCAGGTAAACATTTCTTACAGTTTAGGTCTCATTTAGACTCTCAGGAGTCACCAGTTAGCGTTTGTTTGATATATGTGGGCCGCTGTTTTTCTTCACAACATACTCTATATGTTCCTGGAAGAATAAATTATAGCACCTTATACTAACATACAGCCCTGTGGTATGGTAATGCCTTTTAAGTGTCCTCACTGTTTGTATACAAAAGGTGCATGATATGAATATTTATGAGGAAAGATGATACAATCTCTGCAATAATATTAGAGTGAAATATATTGACAATTTATAAATACAATGATTTGTTTTTTTCTCAGCCATATTTGTATAGGAGACCAACTAGTGAAAAACTTGGTAACTTATCTGGAAAGAAATTTAAAAAATAAAAACGTATTTAGATTAAGACAATAAATGGGAAAATTTGATATCAAGGCTTAGAAAAAAATCAAATTGTTCACTAAAAGCTTTAACTTATTCTAGCTTCACATTTAAAATCTTTTATTAAAAAAAAAAAAAAAAACAAGCACTAAGAAATAAGTCGTGTAAAAAAATAAAAAAAATAACCGAGTTAGTTTTAGATCATAAAATTACAAGATCATATCTCGATAAATATTTATCTGGAAATATGTTTATTCACCAAAATAGAAATTGCACATTTAACGATCAGCGTGTCAACATGATGCACTTTAACGTACTGTAACATGATAAATGATTTAGTAATTTCTTGTTATTTTTTCTGTTGGTTTCATTCATCCTGATGCATTTTTCCTTAAAAACGTTTCCCTCATGACATTCTTCCAAGATTCATATTCCCAACTCTGCCCTCATTTCTTTTCCCTCCCTTTTCTGTTTCATTTTTCTTTTCTTTTTTATTGACGTTAAACTCAACAGAAACAGTCTGTCAACCTTCACTCTGTTCATTACATGAAGAAAAAAAATAAAACACACACATCACGCCACCGGAAAATATTGCACCAATTTTCCTCCCGTACAAGTCCAACCTCAACACTGGGCCCAGTGTGTGTCTTTCTCTGAATATGTGCAAATGTGTGTGTGTGTGTGTGTGTGTGTGTGTGTGTGTGTGTGAGAGAGTGTGTGTGTGTGTCCATGTTGACATTATAGCAGGTGCTTTCTGTCAAGTGTTAAGTTTGCACAGAAGAGAAACTGTGCAGCTTAAGGAATGTTCCCCGGTGTGTGTGTGTGTGTGTGTGTGTGTGTGTGTCTGTGTGTGTGTGTGTGTGTGTGTGTGTGTGTGTGGGGTGGGGGGGGGGGGGACTAATACCGGCTCAGCCCAATTCTTTGACAGTATAGAAATCCAATGCAAAGTATATATTACATTTACTTTAATGCAAAACGAAATCTAAAACGAAATCATAAACAAATGCGCTCAAGAGGACTATTTTAACAACATTTCTCATGAATGCAACGAAAATCCATGATTTAATGGTCTCACTTTCAGGACCTGCTCCCCTGAGGATAGACCCTTTAGATTTTTATAACCTTTTTACTTGTATCACAAAAAGGAAAAACCTAATACTGCAAGATTTAGACCTCTTCTTTTCCATGTAGATTATAGCATAACAACGGCTATTAGAGAGTTATAAAATCATGCAGCGTGGTATCTTTCTTCTTGTGTAATTTCAAACTGGACTTCCTGCTTAAATTGCATTTCTTCCTTTCATCTCCTGCTCCTGTTCAGAGGTGGGGGGGACGGGGGGTTCATGGCTGCGACAATAATCAAAAACGACAAACAGAAATTGCGGAAATGCGTCTAGAAATATTACAATTTGCAGAGATAGTGAATTGGCAGAGTTTATTCTTCTCTCAGACGTTTTACTGCAGAAGCAGAGACAGACTTGTCTTTGTTGTTTATAACATGACAAAGTTGTGTGTGTGTGTGTGTGTGTGTGTGTGTGTGTGTGTGTGTGTGTGTGTGTGTGTGTGTGTGTGTGTGTGTGTGTGTGTAGGTGTGTTCCAGAGAGATATACTGAGTGTGTTTGTCTGTGTGTATGTGTCATCTCTTGACCCAGAATTCCCCATCTTTCTCTTCTTCCTGTGTAATCAGTGCACTCTCTAACACACATTATAAATGAAGACACTTCCCACTGATCGGCAACATTGCAGATGACAGCTACTCAGCACCTCCTCCTCTCGCTCTCTCTCTCCTCTGCCTCCTTTTATTTCAATCTGCACAGCTCTATTGGAAGTTTAGATAATATCAGCGAGTGAAAGTTGGAAAATTAGTCTTTTTATCACCTATCATGGTGCATGTTAGACGTTGTGAAATCCTACCTGCGGCTTGACATGTTTCAAATCTAAATGTTGGTCGGTTTCGCCCGTTCTTCTTGGAGTTCGTTTTCATCGGGAGTGGGGGAGAGTAGCATAGGGAATCACTCCCATGATTCCCCGCCGTCAATGTCATTTTATGATATCGTTTTAATTGAGAGCCACCTTGTGGCGAAATGAACATACTGTGTTTAACCCTAGTGACATGTATGACCACTTACAGTGGTATGACCACTTACAGTGCAGGATTTTTTTCAGCTTGTTGGGCTCAAATTGATATTCAAAGGTGCTGACACCATCAGTGTACCTTTTTGTTAAAGAGTAAAAGTCAAACATCCTATTGGTTGCTAAACAGTAATCATAAGCTGCCCTTTGTCAGACAAGATCTTACATAAGGAACATGAATTTTGTAAACCTATTGTTAAAGAACCAGCTCACTTTTAGAAAAGACTTCATTTATGCTTGTTCTCCAAAGCAACAACACTTTTTTGAATGTACTTAATTGTAACATGAAAACAAGCGTGCTTATAGGACAGAGTCTCTTCTTGTTGATGCATTCAAGGACACTCTGACATCTGGTTATTGACAGTTATTTAAACACTTTACAACAACCATGTGGTGTCACAATTTTCTACCTGGGCTTGATTTCCAGATAGAGCATCAAATGAATGTTATGCTTTCCAGCTGTGAGTAATCAAAATCACAGATGGACTTGAATGCAACTCTGACAGAAATTAAAACAACAGAGAAAGGAAAAAAAAAAATGGAAAAAGTTTGACAAAATAATCTAAACTCAGGATCTACCTGCCGGCTTTTTCCGCAGCTTTTAGTCACGGTCGGACGAACGAAATCAAAACATTTCACTGATGCTTCCATGTTGTTATTGGCTGCATGATTACAGTTATAATGTTGTCCAATCAGATGTTTTAACCTGAGGGATGCTGGGTAGGTGGGCGTGGCTCTCTGAGCGAGACAAGCAGCAGATCAGTTTATTTGTGATTTATTTATATTTTGCTCCTCCGTCTGTCTCCTCGTCTTCTCTCCTCATCAAACTAAATTAAGCAAGAGAGAGAAGGAAGGCTCGTTAAAATATAAAAGCCCTCCATTAAAAATGTACAACACCCTCTCTGTCTCCCTCTCTGCTGCCATTTTACATTTGGGAATCCAGACACTGATGAAAGGCAGAGAACGGAAAGAAAAGAAAGATGTGAAGAACGACAAGAGGGGAAATAATAAATAAGGGAGCAGTCAGACGTATGGACGGATACGCAGACAACGCTCAGTTTGACTCGCTCGCACACAAACACACAAAGAAACACACACGTGCAGACAAGCCGGTCGACATTTTGTGATATTTGCACGGAGCGAGAGGGGAGCTTGGCATGTGGTGGGCAAGACCTCTCTGTCAGCCAGCTGGATTAACAGACAGACAGAGGGATTGGGTATTCAAAACAACTTTATTTACACTATTGTTGGCATACAAGACAGCAGAAAAGTCAAAGCAGACAATTTACATAATTTCCATTTGAATTTCAAAGTCAAGACAGACTCTAACCCGATGTCTTCAAACCTTTTCTACCTGCTTTTTCAAACCACAACTTCTTCTACCATCTACATAATATTCTTTTATAACCTAGTGTTGTAATGTGCTCGTTCTTACCTGTCCCTATTATTGCAAAAACAAGAAACACACCTTGGTTCAGTACCTGTTAAGTTGCAAATTAGTTTAAAAATGTGCATCAATGTTGATGTAGGCAGTTTCTATAGCAACTAATCGTGTCGCTTTGTGTCAAAGTCTAACATAACTGTCTAAAATATGGCATGCACAAAAGGTTTATATTCCTATAGGAAGTCATGCAAATTAAATTAAAAACTTGTGCAGATAAAACCTTAAATATGAATCTAGTATTTAAGTTCTTGTTGATCTCATTGGCTCGATGTTTACCTTTGTTTGAATAGAAATCAGGACAATCAGAGGTTTAATGGCAGAACTACAGATGAAGTTCACCAATTCTGCAAAGTTTGAGTGCTGCTGTAAATGCAAAAAAAAAAAGAAGTATGAAACCTTTTGGGTCTCAAGGGACCTGCGTGAGGTCTACTAAGTTGTCTCAGGTGAGTTAGCAGATGTTGAAGCTGAAGAAAAAAAAGTGATGGTTTAGAGTTCCTCTGCGCCACATCTCTGCATGAGGCTCGAGGTAGACAAAAAGCAGGCAAAGCATTGCAATTTCAAACGGTGATTCAGTCAGATTTTAACGTGTTTAAGACCCTCCACACTGCCAGTCAACTTGCTTTTGTTCTAAACACTCACATTATATCAATACAGCAACTTCTTGTTTACAGTATTCAGATCTAAATATCCATCAGGATTCATATCGAGCCGCTGTCCTGCTGACATGTTCAAAGTAAAAAGATCGGAAAAGAGGAGGGAGGAGAGAGGGAGAACCACAGGATGCCGCGAGAAAGCTGGCATCACACACACACACACACACACACACACATTAAACACACACACGCACATACGCACACATAAAGAGAACCCATCTCGTGCCAAAACAGTGAGTCCCTGCTGGAAGCTGCTCGGTGCTCTGGGAATTAGAAATCCCACAATTAAACATATGGGCATTAAGATAATTGTCAGTTGTTATGCTGTTGTGTGTGGGTGTGGTTGTGTGTTAGGGTGTGTGTGTGTGCTAGTTTGTGTGTGTGGCAGACAGATGGATAGGATTCAACCAAGCACACACACACACACACACACACACACACACACACACACACACACACACACACACACACGCAAACATGTACCCTTACAGTATTCTCCTGAAAACAAACATAAAGAAACAAAAAGAGACATGGAGTTTCAAAAAGTGTAAATATACATGTCAGACATGCAAACTTGAACATCTAGGAGACACACACACACACACACACACACACACAAGCACCAGCAGTGTGTGGAAGCAGGACACCTACCTGAGTTGTACTGTACTTGTAAAATGGGGAGAAAAACATCAGGCGGGACGGTGTGTGTGTGTGTGTGTGTGTGTGTGTGTGTGTGTGTGTGTGTGTGTGTGTGTGTGTGTGTGTGTGTGTGTATTTTTGTGAGACATAGAGACACAGATGGAGATCTTGAACATCTTACAAAGGCAGAGGATGCCCTCAGCAGGCCGATATCAGAACTACAACATCCTGAAGCAAAAGAAAGAGAGAAAAAGTTCTTCTGTCATTTTTTTTAAAGTTAATTTGATTTTATTGGCATCTTTGTTTTAAAATGCTTCACAATGCTTATAAATAAGTTATGTGATTCTTCTTTTCTCCTAGGTATTCGTTTATTGACTGAAAAGTGTGATAAGAAACAATGAAATCTCAAAACATGCAAATAATCTATTCTAAACAATTTGTGATTTAATTTATTGAAAGAAAAACAACAATTAAAACTAAGACTTGTAAAAAAAATACATATGAATGAATAAATATATAAATAAGGTATACAAACCCAGTGGTAGTACAAATACAACATTCAAATGAACTGAGGGTTTAAAGTCAAGTCAGTTTTATTAAAATGGTATTTAGTGGAAATATTTAAAAACTGCTTTTTTATTAAAAAATGTTAACTAGAACCAACTAATGTAAATATGAGATATATGATTATTGGAAAGTTTATTTTCATTTGAAAATTAATTTGTTGTTAAAATATTTTAACAAATTCTACCTTCATGCTTGAGGGAAATTGTTTCTTAAACCAACATGCCAATAAAGCCTTTAAATTAAATATAAAAATAAACATAAAAAACTCAAACGGGCCTGACATTTCGCTCAGAGCAGAAACATGTTTGGACTGATGAAGTCAGAGTTTTCATCCCAGCTTTGTTTTAATCAAACCCTCTGCTGTTTTTTCCAGGTGGGCTCTCACAGAGAAGACGGCGGCGGATTGCGCAGCGGACACTCGATGGGCGGTCAGGGATCGGGGCCTCAGCTTCCCGTCCAGTCGGCCACCTCGCCGGACCTCAACCAGCCCGACCCGTACCGTGGTAAGATCCGCTCTGTTCTTATAAATCCATAAATAAAATGAACTCCATAAATCACAGCAGCACTCTGCATGAATGCTCTCCGACATCTAATCTTTTACAGTTTGATTTTTTTATTTCAGAGGTTTGACTGAAATAATGTTGATGACGAGGAACGTTTAAAATGATTGCATTCATGTTCATCAGATATTTATTCAGAGAAAGAAAGAGAAACAAACAAACATCTGTGACGGAGACATTTCAGCATCTGTTTTTTTTGTCCATGAATGTGTGTTTCTATAGAGACATATCCCAGCATGCAATTCTGTAAACACATCAGAAAAACCAACCATTAACATGCTTACAACCTCACATAATAATCCAATAACTTTAGTAGAAACTATTTGTAAAATAATGAAAACTAAAGAGTAAGCAAAGGATACGAAGAAGGAAATACACAAGGGTCAGAAAGAGGATAAAGATCGAGGGAAAGACCTCAAAGAAAACAAAGTTGGAGGAGGTAAAAGAAGAAGAATCACCAAGGAGAAAGAAAGTGGTGATGAGAAACAGGAAACAGAAGGATAATATTAAAATATGAACAAAAGAAAAACACATGAAAATAAATAAGTAGAAAATTATCTAAAGAAAGCAGAAGAAATCAAAGATGACAGACAACTGTGGGCAGTTATAGAAACGAGAAAGATAAAGAGCGAAAGAGAAAAGAGAAGAAAAAGATCAAAGAAATGGATGATTTAGAGAAAGGAAGTAATGGAGAACATGAGGAAAGAAGACATGGACAAGACAGAGATACAGATCAAAGACATACAACATGGAGAGGAGGAAAAAAAACAGAGAAGATGAAATAAAAAACAGTCAGAGAAGAAGAGAAACACAAAACAGATATACTGAACAAAACAAAGGTGAAGATAAGGAAACTGTCAAAGGGCGAGGATCAGGAAGTTGAACATGTGGAGTCAGATCTCAGCTGTCGAACACCAACGTCAAACTCCGAGCAAGGAGGGTAAAATAAACCCTGTGTGTGTGTGTGTGTGTGTGTGTGTGTGTGTGTGTGTGTGTGTGTGTGTGTGTGTGTGTGTGTGTGTGTGTGTGTGTGTGTGTGTGTGTGTGTGTGATATGAATATAGAGGAGGAGGAAAAGTGTATATGTGCGCGCTGTGGAGCAAATTAGCCCTGAGCTCGTTTTTAAAGGCTGAAAATGAGTCTGCTGGCAGCAAAGTTCAGCTGCCGACAGCCAGAGCCAAGTGTGTAATGAGGTGAGAGAGACAGAGAAACACACACAGATACACACTTTCTAACACACACACACACACACACACACACACACACAGGAGAGAGTGTGGGTAGAGGCTGTAAATAAAGTGTATTAAAATGTTTTTGGCAGCGGAAACTTCCGTAGCAAAGCTGTGGTTTCTCTCTCAATTTCAAAATAATTATGGACTGTGACAATTCCACAACGAGTTTATTATTTATGTATTTGAATTACATTGATATAGTAACAACCTTAAGCTAACCAGAGCAGATTGGGTGATTTTATTTTATTACATCCACTTATTAATGAATTTCTAGACATTATTTAAAGAGCTGATTCACCAGAAATTGTAACAAATGTTGGCGCATGAACATAAATCCTGGAGTGCTGAATCACCCAATAGCTTATGAACAATGAAAACACCCTAAAAAAAAGAGGCTGACTTGTCATTACACACTGTTCTCAAGCAGGATGATGTGTCAGACAATCTGCGTGAGTGAGGAAAAGTGATGACTCTTTGATACAAATGGGTCAATCCAGGTCGTCTTATTACGAAATGTTTAATTATCGGCTCTAGGTCCACTCCCTTTGTTCCACTCCTGACCTGTTGTTGGCAGTAAAGTCCTCACTTGGTTCCCCAGCTGTCAATAAACGCCATAAATTGGACAAAAAAAGAACTCCAATGTGTACTCAATTGTGTTCATGTATCACCTCACTGCAGCTGATCAAAGAAATGAGGGCCTTTAATCGTTTAGATTAGAGTCATTTCTTAATTTCCTTTGTGCATCACAGGACTGGAGTTCATTATGACACATGCACAATATGTCAATTTACACTGACATCTTTGGATTTACTTTAATTTGTCCATTTTCAAAGAGTGAACACATTTCAGAAGGCAGGAAATAAGGAGGACGATAAAAATCAAGAGCAGGTAGAGAGGCACACTTCATTAAAACAACAAATGGACCTGAGTGTTAAAATAATCAATGATAGGGTCTTTGAGTTCACACAGAAACTGGTTAAAATCTAAGACTAAGATACAGACGGGCTTCAGAGGGTCTGTTCAATCGCCTCTGGTGTCGGTTTGTGTCTGTCTGGGCTCAATCAGACATTCAGAAGCACAAAGTCACTTTTCACAGTTTAAAGCCTTTCTTAATGCGGATATTTGTGCACAAACACTCAGCGATTGTACGGGGACAGAGGCGCACACAAACCAAACACAGACAGTCACTCAAAGCTGCACACAAAATGCCTCCAGTCAGGCAGACGGAGATTCAAAATGGCCGACAGTTGCTGGTGTGTGTGTGTGTGTGTGTGTGTGTGTGTGTGTGTGTGTGTGTGTGTGTGTGTGTGTGTGTGGGAACAGAGCGGAGCGTTTTGTGTTGACTGAGAAGTTGGCAGCGTCCCAGTGACGGATCCATACAGACGTCAAATAAAGACTGCTCTGTTCAGCTGAGGAGAGAGGCAGGGAGAGCGTGCAGAGGCCTTTACGTCTACATCACAAATCTGCAGAGTCGCCATCTTGCAGGGCGACAGGCCTTGATGCTGCGTTCACATTACATCTACAGAATAGAACAAATAGGAAACACTAAACTATTCTCAATCAGTACTCTGAGATGCTCATTTCTAACCTTTGTTTTTTTGCAGGTGCACAAACTGAAATGCTTAAACTTAATGATTTCTATTCGTACATTGTGTATTAAGATAAACTTTGCAGCCACTGGTTCAGCACTTAAATCCTTGCAGTTGGAGTTGTAAAAATATTATTTGATTGCATCTGGGATATAACAGGTAGCACTTTTGTGTCATAAAAAGTCATTTAATTTACCAGAAAAATCAAGTGGCAACCTCGGGTGTTGAAAAATGAAGCAAACACAAAAGTGCAAAAGAACTGCAGTTCATAGAGTGTCCACTTGAGGCTTGCTCCAAAAGCCCTGTGAGTCCCATTTACACCCATATTAAAACACCAATGTATACTGTAACTCATCTGTTTGAACTGTATATACACGTTGCATAAATATCAAGTAAATAATAACATGTCACTAAAGCATCAGACTTTGTTGTTTCATCCAGGGGAAGCCTCTCCAGACATCAATCCAACCAGTCTTCTCCTCCATCTCTCTGCAGCTCTGTCCGGAGGCCTTCAGGGCCAGAGCACCTCGTCCGTCAGCTCGGAGATTAAGTCTGAGGACGAGGGAGATGAGAACCTTCTGCAGGACTCCAAAACCCTGGACACCAAGAAGGAGGACCTGGACAACAAGGATCTGAAGTCTATTGATAGGTCAAGATCTTGGTAACCCCGCCTACCTCTCAGACGCTCGCTTCCATCAAAACCCCGGGCTGGGCTGGTACCAGCTTTAGCCCAAAACAGGACACACTCTGAGACCTTTCTTTGTTCAAAAGAACTTATCTATGAGACAGATAGCATTTCATTAACTATGGTGATAAACTACGGACATTTGTTTGTCTCAGTCTACTGGCAGAAATAAAAAGACATTGATCTTTATTTCATGGTTTAGAGCTGAAAGTGTATGCCAGGAAATTATCATTTTTCTGGAGAGTTGCATGAAAAATTCCCTTAATTAAAAAAGTATATATATTTATTATGGCATATACACTTTGACTGAATAATAATATAGACATTTTGATCCAGTTAAAATTGACTTCTTTTGTAAAAGAGTGAAAAACTTTCTGAGAGAAAGGACTCAAAGCTGTGTGTGTTTTTGGCAACCAGCCTCTGGATTTTGATGGAGTGAACAAGTGTGATGAGAAGCAGCTAAATACGTCAGTTAAAACAGAGACTCACCAGCCGTCTCTCTTCTGTGGAGAGGTTTCTGGTGGACTCGAAGCCTCTGGTTAATTTCAACAGTCTCTCCATGGTCTTGCGCCTGGTTTTAACTGTTTCTCACACAACAGAGTAGAGCCAACAGTCAATATTCTCAAAGAAGCGCCGCCTCACATTCAGGGCCGGGAAATCAACACCCACAGAAACACTGACTGTGTTGTAGGTTGTAGCTTAAAGCTTCACATGCAGCTGGTTTCAAACTAAGGACAAACGACTAATTAACCGACTCATCAGATTCAAAATGAAGCCATCTTAATAAATTGTAATTGAAAGACGAGGTGTGGTTTTTGGTCACAGTGTTGATTTCCTGCCCTGGTTGCAGCCTTCATCCCTCCAACCAGACTTTCCACCTGGAGGCAAAAAAACAAAGAAAAATCAGAAACATTTGGATCCCAAACTCAGAGAGTATTCATGATGAGGCGGTCATGATGGTGATGATGATGTAAAATATTTTGTTTATGAAAAATGAAATGAATGATAAGTGTTGCCCGTGCTGAGCGTCAGGTGATGGGATCATGTTTTTCTGTTGTTCAGCACAACTGTTCATGTAAACCTGGACTTCATTGTGCTTTAGGTTCCCTTAGTACCTTTGTGCTGCCTTCCCAATGTTTTACCATTTTTGACCATATTGTTGTCTAAACGATTATGAGGACAAAAAGTTTGGAAATTCTCCTGTAGATTTCTTCAGCCTAAGATGAAGCATTCATTTCTGCAAGTTACCTTTTTTAGCAAATGGCTCTATACGAAGTCCGTCCAGTAAAAACGGCTCAGTTTTGCAACTTACTGCCTCAGAGATTAATTCTGTAAGTGTCTGAAAGTAATCGTTATTGTTTGTGTCTATGGAGTCTGGTTTAACAGTTTAAAGAAAAACAGTTTACTTACTTTAAAACACATACTGCTTGTATATTGTGAGATATTTTGAATATAAATCGGAGTCATCTGTGCTAAAATCAGGAACTTCTATTAAGACTTTTTTTTCTGATCAGGTGCAGTGATCTCATTGCAGCCATTATATGTGGCTGCAGGTTTAAGCAATCTGCTGGAGCAAAACATTTGTAGACACTTAATTAAAAAAAAAAAAAAAAACAGGGTCCAGGTTGTGAAACACAAGGTTACATTCTTTGAGATGACGGGGAAACGAGTGGAAAATAATTTAATTTAAACTTAAGGAACAAGAAAGTATGAGCAAAACAAAATAACACAGAGTCTCGAGGTAAACACCCTCCTTCCAAGAAACGAGTAATCACTACTGTAGACTGAGACGTCTCACACAGCCAGATGGTCCTCTGACAACTGGCTGCCTCCACTCTCCTGCTCTTTATGCTCCAGGCCCTGATTGGAAAGTGGGCACAGGTTTGCTCATTAGCTGCACTGTGGCTGAAATCAGCACCTGAGAGCACGGGAGAGGGAGCGAGAGAAAACACAACAAAACACAACAACTATGGCACGTTTTTGAATTATCTTTCAACATTTAAAGTCCCTCTAAATATTCTACAGTCCACAGTCCTTGGGGACTCCTCCCTCACATATGAGGACGTTTTATAAAGCCTTTTGTGGATCAAAGATGATGTGTGAAATCAGATCAAAAGCAGCAAACACCGAATCTGCTGCAGGTTTTTAAACTTCTCTCCAGACAGGAAAATAAAATGAGCTTTCATCCTCATCCTCTCTTCCTTCTCTTTCCCTTCATCCCCTGCTTCCTTTTCCCTTGCTCACTCTCCTGGTCCCCATCCTTGGTCACCGTAGCAACAACGATGACGAGGACCTGTCTCCGGAGCAGAAGATGGAAAGAGAGAGGGAACGGAGGATGGCCAACAATGCGCGGGAGCGTCTGCGCGTGCGTGACATCAACGAGGCGTTCAAGGAGCTGGGCAGGATGGTCCAGCTGCACCTGAAGAGCGACAAACCTCAGACCAAGTTACTGATCCTGCACCAGGCCGTCGCCGTCATCCTCAGTCTGGAGCAACAAGTCAGAGGTCAGTTTGGTGATAGACTTTGACCTTGTAATTCAAAATATAAACACAAATACTTCTCCATGGAAGTCACTCTAACCCATGTTTTTATTTTGTGTGGGTGGAAATTGGTATGAAAAAGGTATGAAATGTTTCAATAATCCATTGTAAGCATATGAACAAAGGCCAGTTGGGTAACTTTACAATTTTCTTATTTGTCTTCTTCAGTTTGAAAAAATAAATGGTTTGATCACATTCCCTTAAAGGGGAAATGAAGGGGAAAATCAGGGTTCAAATGGTTAAATCAGAACTCTAGCACATGTAATGTCCCAATAACTCCAGGAGAGGGCAGCAGTGACACCTGTTGATTGTTTTCAAGGAGGCTGAAGTTTTTGTCTTTTTGGCTTCAGTCTGACTGAAGGTCAGCATAAAACACAAAAACAACCTTTTCTCCCTTTCCCTCCATCCAGAGCGAAACCTGAACCCCAAGGCGGCCTGTCTGAAGCGTCGTGAGGAGGAGAAGGTCAGCGTGTCATCGGACGGGGCTCCCCTCTCATTGGCCGCACACCACGTTGCTGCTGCTGCCATGGGCGACGGGTCAAACCCTATGGGACAAATGTAAAACGCAGCAACATCTCCTCCCCCCCCTGAATGGTTAGAAGATTTCACTTATACACTAATCTGCTGTTGTACCTCGAAGTCCCACTAAAGAATCAATTCAGAATCCAGTCCAGAACTTTAATCTGATGTTTGCCATTCAATCATAACTCATGGCAAACATAACAGTTGACAGGATTGTTTTCATTTTGACATTTTGGCTTACATTGTCTAAATTGAAAGTTTGCTCAAAAGGTGGACAAGCTTTCATTTGTCCATCTGTTGTCTGATGTTCGTTATGTTGTGTCTGTGTACTTTTTAACCGTATGTTTCCTGCAGAACTGAATTTAGAAAGCTCACTTAGATATCCCATTTAGTCCATAAAGATAAACTGTGAGAGTCGTCGGCCTGTTTTGTCGTAGATAAGAGCCGTGCACTTCTTATATTCAGTCTATGATCGAGAGAGACGTTTCTCTGTAACTCTGATTGGGTTTTGTCCCAATTTATTATCAGATTCCATGAAGTGTAACTCAGATTAAATTTGATCATTTTGATAAAAAATTATGTTATTTTGAATAACTGGAAACCTATTCTATATTTGAATAGATTTAAAGTATTAAACAATGTAATCATTGGTTTCCATTTCCAATTATAAATGCATTAATGACAATTCTTTGATGATATTCTTTTGATATTTAGGGGAAAAAATCCCCGAAAGGCAGAGTAGTCATTAATGTGCACTATCATTCAAATGCAGGAATAAAAAGGTTGAAACGTACACAGACAACATGTTGACCAAAAGCCAATTGGGTAAAACTCGTTAATTGAATTAATTTGTAGAGCTGAGTCTTTCTGTGCCTGGCAGAGCTGAACGTATATCAGCTGGGTAAAAACAGAGGCCAGTTTGTAACTGGCCTGGGTACATTTTAACAACAGATTGGCAGTAAGTGTGATTTTAATGTGATTGTGTGTTTGTCATTTCAATATCTTTCCTTCGAATTTCTCAAAATTGCGTATTTTCTTTGTACTTCAACTCTTTTTGTCGCACACACTCTTATTTGTTGTGCACTTTGGCGTGCTTTAGCTGATTTTCTGATGTTCGAGAGTCTTCAGGTACCAAAGGTCTGTGATAAGAAGTATCAGTGACCTTAGACAGAGCAACTCAGAGTTTATTATCTGCAAAAGCATCTTTCTTCACTTCAACACTGGATGTTTTTGCATGGTTTAGGTCATGAAATTACACAACACAGTTGTGACCCTGTTATCGAGGGAAAAGGGCGAAACAACCCCATAGTGCTTTGAGTTCATTCACAGTGCTGCTATGAAGGGTCCTTTGGAGAATGCTGCATGCATGATTATTAGGTTTGATAATAGATAAGCTATATGTATTTAAAGTAGGGCTGTTAGTGTTGACGTCCGAAAATGAAGGTCCACAATTAATACATTAATCTTTTTAATCACGTTTATCACATGCTACGGTATTTTGTCCCTTAAGGCGCCCCATAGCTCAGCCACCATACAGAAAGCAGCATCTCCCTGTAGCCATTGGATAAAAAAGAATGACCGCCCTGCTCCTTTGAATGGCTCATGTCACTTAAAAAAATACCTAAATGGCTTAGTTGAATAGATACAATTTCCACCTCGTGACATCAAACATTTCACTTTTGTTTGTCCTCTTTGGTTGTTTTCATTTACTTTTTCATTCTTAACAAGTTCCTTTTTCTATGGTTAAGTTAATGTTGTAACCTTAGGTCTACCACATGTTCCTTATCTTTTTGTATCCAAACAGGAAGTAAGGAACCTTTAGCTTAAGAAAGTACAAAAATACGAATTAAAACTTTAAAGGAAGAATGTGCGACTTTTTGATCCAGTAGTTGTCACCCTGGAGCACCAGCATGAAACCAAAACAAACTGCTGTTTGGCCACACCTCCTCTACACTGAATCCTCCGCTCTCCTCCAGCGACACACAGCCAACCCCTCTCCCCTCGTGTTTACACAAAAGAGATATTAAATTGGAACGCACCATAATTAAGCACTGAGTGCCAAGCCCAAAATTGTCCTTGTCTCGAGCTGCATTGTTGTGTTAGCAGGCTAATGTCTCGTGTGTCACACTCATTGTAGACAGTCATGACTCAGAGAGACATTTACAGAGGATATACTTGATTTCTGCTGTAATTATGTGTAAAATGTAGCACATTCTTCCTTAAACCTTTAAAACTAAAACAATATAATTTAAAACGTGTTAATAAAAATGTGATTCATCCAGATTAACTATTGATTCAGCCTTTTAACAAGTGTTTTTTGATCAGTGCCAATGCATGTAAAATTAATGTTTTTACAACACATGAAGCAGAAAACAATGTCTTGAGTGACAAAAAAAAAGCTCAAGCAGTGCCTGCAGCAAATCTAGTTTGCTGGTCACATACCTCCACACTGGAGTTGTATGTCACTGTATAACTTCGTAACTTATTCTTGAGTTACACTTATACATGGCAATATTTTTAACAAACAGCCTTTCATTGACTGATGATTTAGGTGGAAAATTGGAAATCAACTTAGTAAAGGTTTGTTGTCATTCAGCCTAACACCTAAGGGCCCCCATATTGGTAATATAAGAATGTTTTCCCTCATATCATCTGGAGTCCAATCATCATCACGGTTCTGACCACGAGCTACATCAAAGCTAAGCGTCCCAGTATATCAATGCTAATATTTTAGAAAGTCTTTACTTTGGCATCACCGTTAGGAAAAAATATCTATTAGTACAACATAAATACCAATTTCTAATTAGATTAAACTCCATTGCCAAGGATCTTATTTATCCCTGAATGTTGTCTCAATGAGGTCTTAGGTTGGAAATGCTATCTCAAAACTAAAGTTCAACCAAAGACAGGGCAAAGAGCCTTAAGCATCCTGGCAAACAGCTAAAATGTGCCCACCTGTCAATCAAATCACCAGAGCACCTAATAATGCAAATGTTTGCATAAATATAGCATAAATACCAAAACAAATTAGGTATATAAAAAATATCATCCCTGTACGGTTTTTACCAATAAAGACATGGGCTATTCAGACCAAAACTATTTTTGAACCAAGCTGTAAACATGTATTTCTACTGTAAACATTTAGTATTTTAATATGGGAGCCAGCCTCAAGTGGACACCCGAGGGACTGCAGTTTTTTTGCACTTCCTCATTGGCTTTATTTTCATTAATGGGGGGTTGCTGCTTGTCTTTGGCATGCTCATGTTCCTAGGAACATCTACCTCCCTATCGTTGACACTCTACAAGCTTTTTGTTATGGCAGAACATAACAGCAAACTCCACTTTGTTCTGTGATTGTTTTGTCTGCATGTGCAGTGTTGTGTGCAGATTTCCCCTCCTTCATGTTATTTTACTCTTTGTCCCTCCAGGTCCAAGGTGCCAGAGTTCATCAAGATGATGAGTGACCACTTCCTCTGACGACATTTCCATAACAACCTGGCAATGGATCAAACCTGTTGTTGCTTTGGCCTGACCAATCAGATTCTCTGGAACTACGGCCTGACCAATCAGATCAGCCTCTTTCTCGCCTATCCTCTGTCGTCTCTGATCCTCCCCTTCACCTTCGTCTCCTTCGTCTGTCAAGAACACAAACTGCAGTCACAATTAGTCGCTTTCGTCACTTTGCATTTCCAGCTGAAGTGAACTGGATGCTACTTAGTGGAGACGTTAAAACAGCCGCTTTGAACATGGCTGCTACCAAGTGGCAGTCTGTGGGAGCATTTGGACAAAATGGACAATAGTCTTTGGGATCACATCATCTGAGAAATTCTGCGTCTTGAACTTCTTGTTTTATCAGCATTCCCTGTTTTAAAGAACAAAAGGGTTCTATATATAGTATATATATATATGAGATAAGGAAAAAATGACAAAAAACTTGTTGTAAAGTGCAACTGGACACAAGCAGTAAGGAGGGTACGGGTTGGGGGAAGTTGTTCAGAACGGAGCAAAACATATCACAAAGTGTTTCAAGAAATTGTTTTTGTTTAAAAAAAAAAAACAACATTGCGTGGCTGATGTTGAATCCAGCTTCAGTGCGTCTCTGACTGAATGGCAATCTAACGCCACACTGTGGATGAAGCTGTGCCTGTTCTCCTCTTGGATGCAAACCAGTCAGATAGATACACATGGAGTTAAGACAACAAAATAAAAAATCCCACTCAAACACCCCCATGCAAACCACACGTTTTCACTGTTAAAATGATAAATTTAGGAGAATTTAAGAATCTGTTGCGACCCTACCCTATGGGTGCTTGATAGGCCAAGTGACCTGAACGAAAATGAAGATTGCAATGCTTTGTGACTATCATGGAGGCCGAGGAAGAAGAAAAACTAAACACAATGAGCTTGGGCAACATCTTCTGCTTCCGATACATTCCCTTGTTAACATTGCAAAAATGTAGTTTACATTGCCAGTGTTAAACCCCAAATATTTGTCTGTACCTTAAGTTCAACATAATAATGGCCACATTGACTTCATATGAAATACCACAAATACAAAATCCTGGAACGTTATACTCAAATGGCACATGTGTATCTACTGAGAGGAAGAGAGAACCTGGAGAATCAATCATTAAATCAGTTAATCAATCAAACAGTGATGGACTCCTAAGGGACTGGGGTGTTAACATTATTATAGATAGAGTAATTAATGAGAGGAAGAATCATGCTAAAATGAAAAGAGTGATCATCTAAATGTACCAGGAAGTAAAGACTTTTCTTGGCACCAACGTTTGCATTTGCCACTTATGGTTTGTAGCACTCGTGCAAAAATTACAACAGAAAGGGAGCGATATAGCAAATGTCCCCAATCAGAGTCCTTTGACAAATATTTATCAGCACGGGTAGAGCTGGCTGAGTTTGAGGATTGCTGAAATCCAAGGATTACTGGGCAGATGGTTGATAGGATGGACAGATGATATAAATGATAGATGGATGGATTGGTAGATAAAGAGGGAGGAGGGTTTGACTGAGCACTGACGTGAATTCTGTGCCATGGTTGGAACATTCCCTGAATCATTATTGCTCTACTAAGATTGAGTGCTACCACCATCCTGAATGCCTGAACTCTGAGATCTCTGGGATTCATTGGGGTACAAAAGTTGGATTGGATATGTCAACATCCTGAGGAGCTACACATAGAGGAAAAGAAGGACAAAACAGAGATCCAGAGGTCTACACAATGATAGGGAAGGAATTGAAAAATCATTGGGGTTGGGGCAATACTTTTTTTCGGGGGCCAAACAGCAGTAGTCATAGAATTCCTGTATTCAATTAATTAGTTTCCCCCATTTCCTGCTTTACTATCCGGTTCATTGTAACCTCAAACCCATCCTTCTTCTTCCCTGCCCATAGTACCAAGCTTGAGGGATTTTGTGATAGGCACTGTTGGTTTGTCTGTTGCTGGGACCATAAACTGCTTCAAATGTCCATCAAATCATCTCTTTGCTTGATGATGTTACAGTGATTGTAGGCTAAAGTTTGAGCACTCCTTCTTTTGTGGTTTTGTTGGAGACAGTGCTATCTGGACTGGTTTGGACAGGAATACAAACATCAATCGTAGAGCGGAGTGAGGGAAATACTTATGCTGCCATGGTTTTAGTATTGGGTCATCGTAAGATTTTTTTCAACTTGGCAAGACAGGCTGGGCTTACAGCTGAGGTAGTTTGCCAGAGGCTCAAATTTGAGCACAATCTTGCTTATAAATTGTATAACTGGCAAATTAGGTGGGGGTTTAGGGTTTCATAAGTTGGTCGACTCTGCCTCAGCAGCGGCTTAAGTTAATGGAACTCAGATGCTTCGGCCTGACATTGGAATAAACCATAAAAAACACACCATGCCTGACTTAGGACCAAGACATTCTGATTACCTTGATTAACTAACACCACTAATCCTGTGTATTACCTTTGAACAAAATGCTGCCATTTGTGTCATGATGTTCCTAAGCCATTTTGGTACAAGTTCAGTAGAATTGCAAGTTCCCCATTGAAATGGGGCAATACAGGATTTGGTGAGAGAGTCAAGGGATCAGAACAAGGTTTGTGACACTGACTAGGGAATAAAAGAATCAAGAAACAAGAAAACCCAAATATTTGTAGTGTTGCTATTCATCAAGGTCTACCCTCCTGCATCAGATAGCGGTCATTGGAATATCAGATAGTGGTCATTGGAATATCTGCAAAAATGTGTATTGTTGTTTTGGTGTCATTCTCAAAGTCTTCTTTCACCCTTGCCCCAGTTTGAACCATTCTAAAGCCAGGCCAACAGTTGATCCCCAGTCCCAGTGCTGTCTTCTCTGTTAACCCTCGCCTTATGAACCCTACATCAGAGCCCTAGCCCCTCTCCCTAGCCTCTTCTCCCCTTAGGCGGTCCCACAGATGCAATTTGAACATTCACAATTCTACCAATGTGCCTTTTTAGAGTTCATATCATTCGAGTTGCCAGAGGAGGACATTTATCTGGTCTTTTAATAGGATGCAAGCTTAGGGAAACCTGTTCTTATTCGTTAGGTTCTATGCAGTCAGGTTTTTTTACCAGACCTGGGAATTTAAAAAAAGCTAAAAAGGAAAAAAAAGTATTTTTTGGATAAAAAAAAAAAAAACGAAACTGTATTTAATGTACTGTACGCTTATATGTAAGTAGACAGCGTGTTCTGGCTTTCAGTCAGCAAGACAGACGCTTGATTTAGCAAGACAAGCCCCCATCCCAGTCCTTTCCGTCCCCCCCAAGTCCTCCATAATCCCCAGCCCTCCCTGTTCCAAGATCCAGCCCTGTTTCCATGGTGAACAACGCGTCTCTTCTTGTATTATAGCTTATCAGCTTTTTATCAATATTTGACCGGCTTGTCCGTAAGCCAATGTAGTCTTCAGTACAAAGTGTGTGGTCGTATGTTGTAAAACAGATTTTCTTTCTCTCTCTCTATCTCGCTCTCTTTTATAAGAAGAATCTTTTCTCTGATTACTTTTTCTTTGTCTGTTCTGGTTTACATGTCTATTATAGAAAATGTAAAAAACAAAAAAACAAAAAGAATAAAACAACACATTCGCTATCCGACAGCATTGTTCTCTGTCGGTGGTCATTTTGACGCGGTTAAACTCTTACCCAATCAACAGGAAGGCACGGAAACTGGAAAAGAATCTATTTGAATAAATCAATCTATATATAAATGTACAAAAAAATATATACAATATATAAGGAGGGTGCCATTCTGTGTTATTTTTTATTTCTGTCGCAAAGGAGAGTTTTCTTGGGGAGGAATTATTTTCTCA
Source organism: Labrus mixtus (assembly GCF_963584025.1). Classification (NCBI taxonomy): domain Eukaryota; kingdom Metazoa; phylum Chordata; class Actinopteri; order Labriformes; family Labridae; genus Labrus; species Labrus mixtus. The sequence continues at coordinate 20,748,859 of NC_083628.1, forward strand.
GAGACTGAACTGGCAGAAGTCGGCGAGGCCCCTCAGTGTTAAAAAGTTTTCAACTGACTTTGTTGTGTTCTCTGTTGTTGCCATGACAACACCCTCAGACTAGTACGGCACCCTGCGCAGGACAAAATGGGGACCGAAGTTCCATCAGCTCCTTTCACTGCTATCTATCAAAGGCAACAACTCACAGACGTTTGTAAATTGTATGCAACAAAATGGCAAACTTTACCATTATTTTGAAATTGTGTACGTAAAAGTTATATTTTTACATGTAGACTGTTGTTATTTTGTGTTTTAGAAATATGTTGTATCGGTTCTTTTGTTAAAAGATGAAAAAGTAAAAATTCAGTGTGTGTTGAAAAAATGTGTCACATTGAAAATGTAGTGAGGTCAAAAGTTTCAAATCATTATTTTTTTTTCCAACATTACGTTTATTATCTGTGGGGAACATTTTTTAAGGGTTTGTGGGAGGAATCAGAAACCATAAATGATATATGATATTTGTCTAATTTCCCATGGCTCATTACATTACCATTTTTAATTGTATTTTTTGCAGAGAAATGTGTAAATAGTCATGAAACATTTGTGGGGGATTCCGTGGGGTGAGGACTTGCCAGTGAGAGGTGATGATGATGAACTTGTTTTGAGTTTTTGTGGAGTTATATTTGTCCGCTTACAGTAGCCAGGTGCCAACTTTTAGTTTTGGTCAGTGGTGCACAGTGCTGTATGTGGTTTTAGTTGCAGACCATCTAAAGTGTCAGTCAATTTATTGCCTTCCCTTGTACCAAGAATCACGTGTGTCAGAGTCGGATAGAGCCTTCATTTTACCACCATGACGTTTTGTAAAATTAATTTTATTGTCAAAAATGACCTGCACAGGGTTGCACCAGCTCTGCTTAAGTTCAGATGTAGCCAAGAATGAATGCAATTTCCAATTAAGCACAAAGTTCAGTATTATTAACTTTGACAGGTGCTAGCTGAAAACGTCCAACATCGTCATACAACATACATCTTAAATCTTACACTTAGCTCCTAGTAAGTGTAAAGTCCTCTGCAAAAAGATTTTATCAGGTGGAATAACTTGATGAGGAGGTACAGCTGGTTTACCCAGTGGTCTACGGTCAGCAGTGCGTTCTCTGCGATAGATAACTTCCCATAGCAGTGTAAGATGACTTTGTGTTTTACCACTGCTTATGTTCTCCATGAGTAGACAAAGAGATATTTTCATCGGCCCAATAAGACAGTACCGTTAATTTACCTTAAATTGTATTTGACAATCTCACAATTTGAAGTCACTGTTAAATTATAATTTTACACTAGCTGTAGATTGAGGATGTTGGATCTATTTATCACCCAATCACATTGCTATGTCATAGTTTACATACATTTGAGTTGCTGTTGATTAACGGCAGTTACCGGAAGCTGTTTTCAGCTGTTACGCATGAGAGACAGCTCTGTAACAGACACTGTATTAAGAAAAAATGCTTTCCACTGATTGGTCACATGAAGTTTAAAAGTAATTTCTGCGACAATAACTTGGACGTCACGCTTTGCTGGTTACGATGAACTAACTAGTTCAGACATAATGTTGAGTGAAAGTGAGGACCCAAACTCAAGACAGAACTTATACAGAACTGGTACAACAGGCCACAGGTCTTTATTTAAAATACTGTATCTGGTATGGTTATGATCCTGCACAATGCATTTTTAGTTACGATATTATTTATCGTTGGAAAAAAAATGGAATATGATGTTTGTAGAGGAATATTGTTGTGGTAACATGGACTGGTATCAGAGATGTAATGGTTTAAAGGATTTGTAAAATTACGTCGACAATGTTGCAAACGTTATGTAGGAACCTTTAATCAAAGTTACTGCTGGCTCCCCCTAGTGGCTCTGACTCCTGTGTATTAACTTTCTTCAAGATGGGCTGTAAATGTTGAATAAGTGAAAGACCCTCAGCACCTGATTCAATAATAATATATGAAAATTGTGTAAAAGATTGGAGTGTTGCTAATATAAAATAGCAAGTCGTCAGCATACAATCTTATCAGCTATTTCCCCAAAAAAGGTATTAGATGATGTGCAAGGCAGTTTCAGTCAGTTGTTTGAAGTGTTTGCCATGAAAATTGAGCTTTTCATCAAAAAGAGAAGCTGCTTTGAATCGGACCTATCGGTAAAACACAAGCATTGAATCTGTCAGTGTAAGTGCTAAATGTATTTTTTAAGTAATGTTATTTTTGCGATGCTTTATTTCATATTTTCTCTTTGTTGTATAATCAAGTCATCTCCCGATACAGTATCTTCATTTTTATGTTACCCCTGATGTTTCTATTAGTCAGAATGTTAACTTTTTCTTTTCCCCTCCTTGTTGTATATACACACCTCATTTCTCTTTTTTCAGTGACTGTGCCATGAGCTTTGTAATCTGTTACTCTGTACCAGTTTTACTGCAATAATGAGTTGAATTCAAAATGGCCGCTCTTGTCCTTTGTTTTCCCATCCATTACAGAAACAGAAACATCCCTCTCTTTTCTCAATATGAACACATTCAAGTGAGGAAATACACTCGGGTAAACTTAGACATGACCAACAGCAGTAGCACAAAATCTGAAGTTTGATACATTTATATAACAATCATTTTTTTTCCACATAAAACCATTTAAAAAAATCATTTGATACAGTCACTCCTTTTTAGAAGATAAAATAATTGAAGAGTTGAACAATCAGTGGAGCCTCTCTTTTAATTTTCACATAAACAACAGAACCCTACAGACATCTACTGCAAGAAAAAGAAGGATTGAATAATATTTTGAATCTCTTCTTTCCAAGTATTCAACCAGAAGTATTGAATAATTTCCAGTTACATCTCCATAAATGGTTAGAAGTATTGCAGGCAGAACCTTGAGTTTTAGGTTTTGAAAACTGGACTTATTTTTGGGACCTAAACTTACCAAACAACATTGGGATTTCACTTTTTATGAAGATGTTTCATGACGTTTACAGGACAAATTGAACTTAACTTGATTTGAAATAAATAAAATAAAACGTAAGCAAATAAAACTTTGCCACAGCATCTTGGCATTGTAGAGACAATCTTTCTTTAAGGTTTCTGATTAACTGTTTTAAGGAGAAATATAAAAATGAACTTTTCCTATCTTCGAAGCTTGATCCAAAGGCAACTGGACTGGTTGAACAGTTGGATTTGGCTCAAGCTTTGAATTTACCATGACCTGGATGACTGAGAACCTGCACAGATAACTTTTTATATCCCTTTTCATAATGAGTGTTCATGAAATCCATGTGAATCAAAAATGTCTTCAGTAAAATCTGAATAATAATTTGATTGGTCATTTCTTATGTTAAGTACTATAGTTGGTTTTAAACTTACCAACATTCTCCCTATGATTAAAAGTTTGGACTCCATGGAGCCATTACGAGGATATGTCTATGAAGACAAACTTAGTCTACAGATCCCTTTTGCTTACAACGACTGTAAGCAAGTCTGAAATCTAGACAAGATCCAATAGAAGGAGTTAAAAGACTTCAACAAATCCAGAGCTGCCTGATACACCTGATGTTCTTAAAGCTAACGAGCTATCAGACTACTATGAAGACTGCACTTGCTACACCAGGTCATTACTCTGAATGTTCAATTCACTCCTAATTTCTGCCAGTACCACAAAATCTCCCTGAAAAATGATCTTTCTACAGTTGTTCACTATGTTCAAACATCTATCCCTGAGTGACTGCAAGTTTATGTTCATTTCCTTGAACACGACCAAAACCCAGAGGACTAAAAAACTTGAGGTGTTTCTCTGTGACATCGGTGAGCTGAGGATGAGCTGTGACTGGATGACTTCGGTGCAGCTTCTTTGAATTTTGTCTCATTTAACCTGGTGAAATGTAAATTAAAGAGTTTAAATTCCTTTAAGTCCATTAAAAGCCCAAACTGTCTCCAAACTTGTCAAACTTAAAGGAGCTCTACACATTGAAATATGAAAATTGAGAATTTCCTGCCAGCGCCAGGGTCTTTTTTCCTTTGTTTACAATCAGCAGAGAGCGTTCGAAGCAGCAAGCGGCCATCCCGGTGAAAAAGCTCAACACCCAGCGTCTTTTTTTTCCAAGTTCTCAGCCTTCTTTGTGCGGCCGCTCCGAACACTCCAGTTGAAAATGTTTCAACTTTTCAGAAAGGTGCAGTTGACCTCACCGGTACGAGAAAAGAAAGAGAAACTTCAGTTGATTTTATTATCACAGGATAATACTTTAAAGTGGAAGAAGTAGTCACTTTTTAATGACATTTCAGATGTTTTTTAAAGCAAGGTGTAACCTTAAACAAACGTACAAGGCTCCCTGTGTGAGGAGACAGTTAGAGCGCACCATCACCTTCAATATCCTTTATTTTGAAATAAACATACCAATAATTGTTTGATTTCTTCATCTGTGGCCTTGGGGATTATGTGAAATTTGCAGAGTAAACAGAGTCCTGACTTGACACTTCATATTTGACAGATAAGCAGTTTGATACAAGCCTTTACAGGAAACACCTTACGTCATGAGTTCACAGGAACTGGTTCCATTGAAGGGATTGCACCTAAAGGCCTTCCATATAAACTGTGGGATCAACTCAGGATGACTCTTTTTGACTCATGGACTGTTCTTATTTGTCTCTGGCTGCAGGCTTCTGAATTTCTCACTTTATATTTTTAAGGAGATGATTGTGCTGTCACTTCAACACATTATGTGCTCATCTTGCAGATGCAAGCACATTCAGTAAGGAAGTACATGCTGTACATATTATTCCACTGATTCCATTACTTTGATGCTTGAGGGAAAGTAGGTTAGATATTTAAAGTCCAATCAAGATTTAATTCTAAGCCTTCATGAGAAGAATAGGTACATCAAACATAAAAACCACAAAGTACAAAACATGCAGGCCATTTTCATGTGGTTTGGCGCAGGTGAACGCTGCAGAAAAGCAGCATGATTGTTAAAATATTTTCACTATAAGTTTGCATGCAACACTTCTGTATTCTCACTTTGCCTTTAGAATAAAGCTTTTGTTTCACGTCATCTGTCAGTATTTGAATTTAGGGCTTAAGTCTATTCATTCAGCAACAAGTTTCCTGTTTATAGCCTGTGATCTAGTGTTGCTTTCAATACGGTTCACCTCTTGATGTTAACTTATGGCTCGACAAATCTGTATTAATTAATGTAATTGATCCTTCTCCCTTAGTGAAAGGCTTTTCTGTGTGGTCATAGTGGACTGTAGTTAACTAATTTCTCAGTTCACACAAAAAAGTGCTTCAAGGTTCAGACCTTGGTTGTTATTTTTCTACATTTGCAAGCTTCCTTCAGGTCAAATGTGTTTATAGAGTCAGTTTTCCCTCTATGCAGATGACTCTATGGTTTTTTACTCCTCTGATTCCAACAATGCAAACAAACAATTTTGCCTTACAGACTTAGAATAAAGCTATTATGAAACTTCCTCTGTTAAATTTAGAACAATCAAAAGTGAATCATATAGATCCAGACTATTCCAGTCCTTCGTTATCCTGTGAAATCCTGTAGTTTTTCATGTGATATGTATTGTCCTGTCATGCTTTCTGAAGGCTGACCTTGTTTATCTTCAAAGAACATTTAAACTCTGCCTCCTGCTTTGATTACAGCCCAGCAGGATAACTTCACTATAACTGCTATATTCCTGAGTAAGTCATGCAATACATGTAAGCTCTAACGTGTGAAGAATGCTGGTGTTGCAATGAGAAGGAAACCGTTTGAGATGTGGATTTCAAAGATAAAGAAGATTTCACAGAATTTTTGCAATCCCTCTGCAGTCTTCCTTGGCTGACCCAAAATCTGAATTCGGCATGTTTTAAACTTCCCAGAGGATTTTGTTTTTGTTTTTTTAGGTTTAAAAAGTGAAATCATTATCTTTAAAATGCATGCCATAGGTTGCTTTCATTAAGGCTTTGCTCTTTTCTGTCTAAAGTTTGATAGCCTGGGACGTAATAAATGGATTATTGGTTTTATGCTGGACTTCTTTCTTAATGTCCAACAAATCGGTGTAGACGTACGGGGCCTTTTTTACATGAATTCCTATTTTACATGAATTGTCGTTGCAAATCATGATTTTGAAGCTCTATCAGAGGAACAGAACAGCAGCAATCTTGCAAAAGTCTACATTCAAACTCATGTGGCTCTGTAGCAGCGTAACCATGTATCGTTGTACACAGATTTGGTATTTGCTCTTTAAGAAGGAAATTGAACTTTAGAACGTTTTTTTACTCTGACTTGGATTTAAGTGGTTGCAAGCCATTACTAGTTAAAGACAAAGATTGTAAGGTTAGCACTAAGACTTGACTCTCAGCTTGTGTTTTAACAGAGGAAAAAGACCCCAGTAAATGAGTGAGGGGTGGAGGCCTGACCTCACCTACCTTATAACAAAGCTCTGCTGCTGCTCATTTGACCGTTTTTTCCCCTGCACTGCCTGGATTACATTCATACGTATTCATCTTCCAGACATTTAAACCATTTTTTAAATTTCTCACAAATCCTCAAGCGGATGTTTCAGTAGCTAATCACAACATGATGTGATATGAGTTATGAAAACTGGGCAATACATCATAGCCGTTTGTTTGTAATATCAGTAACTGCTGTGTCTGTGTGATCTTTACAAGAACAACATGAGAGTCTTTGCTGTGATACTGAGTTTCTTGTATGAATGAACCCAGAATTAATCATCCCTGTGGCTCTGCTAGTTTATGTCATCACTCTTTCCTCTTATTTGTTTGTAATGGTATTTTCGTCCTTGTACTGCGCTGAATGGAGGATTTTTCAACATTCATGTTAATCTCCATGTTAGTTTCAGGATTATGTTCCTTTGTCGGTCATCATTCCATAAAAATCTGTTTTCATCCGAGCCACCTGGTTAAATAAAGACTGAAGACAGAAAACCTCCACAAGGTGGTCGGCTTCAGCTTGACTGTTTTTATCCAGACTACTTTGAAAACCATTGAGAAAATACAGGACACAATTTGTAGAAGTCATGGAAATTTAAAAGAACAACTCAAAAAGATCAAGTCAAAAGCCTCTTGGGTACAAGGAAGAGTTGAAAGAAGAAAAAGATACTGTGTGAGTTGACTGTCTTATAATTTATTCAGATCTTAACACACACATGACACCCATTAATTTAATTCAGAGTAATTTAAATCCCTGCAGACATTTTTTCCTCCAATGTCCTTTGGGAATAAACATCTACAAATCTGTGTAAACCCAAAGTTTAAATCTTAACTTTTTTATAAAGAAAATCTAAATAATTTTTAAGCCCGATTCTTCTCTTTCAACAGCCCTCAGAAAATTCCCAAACTTTTGATGGTTCTTGCCAGACGTTCCTTTGGTGTGAGGTATGTTAGGAGTAATTTGCTCGACAGGAAGCTCAACAACCACAGATCCACAAATCAATTATTTCTCACCTCCAGCTCACGCTGTAACATGTACAGCTCCTGTTTCTGCTATTTCCATCACAATACTTCAGTATCGATTCTAAGTCTGTTGGGATAAGGAAAAACTTCACACACACCAAATTCAATTCTTTCAACTAGAATCCATTCATACGATATTGTGCAGCGGTTACGTCAAGCAGCACAGCAGGAACTGAAGTTGACGACGGTGAACCCAGCACGAGTGCAGGTGGCAACGTTAACAGTGTTAGTGAAGCTTCTGTACCCTCTAGCAACAAACGACACAAAACAGTAAGAAATATGATTCGAGTATGACTGGATTCTTTTGGAGTGGTGTGCGGTCAATGATGAATAATATGCATATCAGGAATAAAATACTTTCTGAGGTAGTACTCATTGTGAAAAGTTTGAGAACCGCTGATCTACTCAATTATCTTGGAGTGTGCACCCCGTGCAATCAAGTTTTCGTCAGTATAAATAACCAGTGATAGTTGGCTCTACGTCCATAGTTACCAGGTGATTTTAAAAGCTAATTTCCCCATGATTGTTTTGTTGCCTTTTGTAATTACAACTAATTTAGCATCAACAAAAGAGGTCTTAAAGGAGAACACTGGACCTGTCTGTAGCAGATTACAACAACACACGTCATGTGCTTTACTCATCCCATTTCTTTTAATTCTTCCTATTTATTGATGGGTTCCTAAATAAGCATGTTTGATGACTCACACTAAGTGTCATATGGAGCCCATTCCAAGAAAATAAAGTACAAGATATGACACATGGATGTAGAGAAACAAATCCAGTCCGAAGTGGGCTTTAGTCCTGTTTTTTTTTATAACTATTAACATTTAAAACATTTGACAACAGAAAAACCAATCATAAATCAAAGTGTACATCACCTCAGATGTCTTATGTAAGCGGCTGCAGCAGTGTGAGTTGTCAGTGTGTGAGTAAAGGTTGTGTCACTGGTACACACCCATCTGGAGCTTGTTTCTTTGAACTGCAGTCACACCCTGAACGACACAACATGTACAGCTCTCTGCTGGGTGATTCATAACGTGCGTGGGATGATGAAATATACTCCTCAACATTCAGCTTTCCGTTTTATTTCACCTTCTGCGGCTTTCATGTTGGAGAAATCATCTTTCTCCCCATGAACTTCAAACTTTGTTTTTAGACTTGCCTGTATATCTCAGTGTCTTGTGTATCCTTTTAAACACAATTTGGCAAATACAGCCTGATATACCTGGCTAGTTTGAAAAATGTATGGATCTCATTTGGATCTTAGAATCGGTCATATAATCAATATATAATACGCATTTTATACAATTTTTAAATACCTCTTTTGATTGCATTTTTTGCAGCTTCATAATTAAGTGAAATATTGAACTCTTGGTAATATTGGATAAAGAGTGTCTGTATTCACAACACTTTAAAGAACTATGCTGTCAAATAGTTATTATTTTATAATAGTATTTTTACTCCTAAACAAGTGCAACGACCTGGAAGAGTTTACGTGGCAGCCGTGATAAAGCCTGGTTGATAAGGAAAGCCTATATTCTTCCTTCTTATTACCTTTATCAGAGGAAATGCTGGGCCGTCCATTACAAAAAGAACGTCGTTAATAATGATCCTTAACCTTCCACCAGTACAGCTACACACAACAGCTCTATTATATCAGGGAGACTGTTATCTGTGAGTGCCAGTTTTTGTGAATCAGACAGAACAAGCGCATACTCAGATAATATGGAAGTCTGCAAATAGTATAAAATAACACTAATAAAATGAATCAAGACAAAGAAACCTTAACATAAGCTTCATTGTTTGTTTCTTTCTGACCCCTGTGCACTTTTCACAAATGCACTCATGTCTGTACAACTGTAAAATTAATTCAATCAGGAGAGACTTAATTAAGAATGAACAATTATTTATTTAATGATTTAGGAGATAAATGTGCAAAGTCTTTTGGGATTATACTTCATAATGACGTCTTCATGTACTCGGGGAGGTAATGAGGCGGACAGCAGGATAGGATATGGAGTCTACACCCTGGTGGTGGTGGTGACAGAAGAAGGCAGGATGTGATGAGGATAGGGTTTCTGAGGCTGTATCTGAACTCTGCTGAGCTGGAACGGAGGTGACCGGGGTGGAGGAGGGTCGCAGCGATCGCACTGAAATGACAAACTGACTGTGGAAGAGAGAGCGGCAGGATGATTGGTTGAGAGAGGTGGTGGTTGTGGCAGAGTCGGGTTGGATTATTACTTAAAGAGTTAACGCCCCAAATCAGCCAATCACCAGAGCAGGGAGACGAAGGAAGTGGTAGAGATTAGAGAGATGTAGGGATTGGCTAAGTGAATTGAAGAAAATTAAGTGTGAGAGAATATAACCAGTTTTCCTGCTTGAACTTACGCTGAGCTCCATTAACATTACTTTCTTTTTGGGCATGTTGTCCTTATATGTATCTTCACCTGTGTATGGCCAGCTAAAACAATGAAAACAATGAATCCTTATATGTGTACAACCTTCTCATTGATGTCAAGCATAAAATAAAATAGAATATTTCAAAACATAATTACTATAAAATAGGTGGATTGAAAAGAGCATGATATCCACACTGCAGCTGCAGTTTTGCCTGCGTCACTCAGTACATTCATGTGTTTGACCATTGATCTTTTCTCTGGTGTCCCGCAGGGATCTTTCTTGGATCCTTTTGTATTGTTCTTTATATTCTTGTTTTACACCAGAGTTATGCTGATGATATTCAGAGTAATTTGTGTTTAAGGCCAGATGTGACTAACTAGCAGTTATCACATGATACGTGTGCGACCGAAGCATCAGTGCTGGTAGCTGAAAAAGCCCTCTCTAGTCAATGCTTGTGTTTCCTCTGCCGTAGTCTGTCTATGATGCGTGCCAGCAGCGGTACTACACTCTGCTTTCCATTAATTTAGACGGAGCCTGCTCCAAGAAAACTTCAAGCTGAACACTGCAGATCGACCAACAGAAAGTCAGACAAAAGAACGTAGAGAGCTTCCTGTCAATTATCAAAATAAAACACAATATACAGACATATAAACCATCACTTTATCAACATATTGTCAAAACAGGCACAAAATGAACAGCAAATCAACCTCAGAAAGACAACATAACCTGTTAGTTGGCTGTTCTCTTAATTCCTGCGGTGGTCTTATGGTTCTAGTGTGATCTCGTGAACCCACAAGTCCAGCAGAGATGGAGCCGGGGGGTGAAGGGCACGTGCCATAGGACGGAGCAAAATCACAGCAGAGATGGAACTCTGCGCACACGGATCCTTTGCAAACCACCACTTACATACTGATTGTTTTACAGAGTTATCTTCTGACTGCCCTTAAGGACTGGATGACTGACAACTTTAAAAGCCAAACACAGATAAGACTGAGATCCTTATCATTCAGTCAGATTCTCCAAGGTTACTCAGCATAAAAGTTACTTTTTCCTGAGAAGTCTAATCTTAGAAATCTTGGTGTCCTATCTTATCAGGCTCTGTTCTTAGATCATTAAATTAAAGTCATTGACCCTTACATGCTTCTTCAAATCACAAAAACAACATTCACTTTGATAGATAGATACTTTATATATCCCGAGGGAAATTCAAAGCTGATCTGTTGTTTCACAACCTGAGCTTAAGATGGTTGTTCACACCTCTTATTTTTATATATTCTCTGGTCAAGAATGCTGTTGACCAGGTGCAGCAGGACTACTCACACATCCATTTTTCTTTACATTGGCGTCCCATCAAAGTCAGGGTCTTGTTTTTAAATATGCAGCCCTGCATGATTAAGAACTTCATGCCCCCATCAGCAGTAGATCCCTTAGGTCTTCTGACCAGGGCCTACTGGTTGGTGGTTGTGTATTGCTCTCATACATAAGATCTGTTTCTGTTAATGCAATTTAAAAAGTCAAAGACTGATTTAGTCAAACTCCCTAAACATTTGTTTATTTTGTGGGCTTTAAAGGTCACATATTACGCAAAATACACTTTTCCATGTTCTTCAGATACCAATATGTGTCCCTAGCCTGTCTAAAAAGAAGAAAAGTAAAGTCCGTCCTGTCTGTCCTCTTCCTGCTCCACTTTTTAGAAAATGTGTGCTCAAACAGGCCGTTTGGAGATTTTCCCTTCATGACATCACAAAGGGCAGTAGCCCCTCCCCCAGATGGGTGACACTCCCACAGCTAGGTGTTTGTTCTGCCCTCTGAGTCTGCCTTCTCAACGTAAACAATAGGACATGGAGCGAGAAAGCCCGAGCCACCCAAGCCCATCCAGAGAGGGGGCGTGGTCAGACACAGGTCATTTTAAATTTTGGATATATATTTTTAGAGAGTGAAATGTTACTGCTACTCACAAGAGGTTGTGTGTATTGATTTTTAAATTATAAAGTTCCACTCGCTTCACCTTTATCAGCTTAGCTAGAGAAAAAGATCTTCCATAATCTTCTTCAGGTGAGAATAACCTTCCTGCGACCCCATTCTGACACTTTCAGATAGAGAAACATCATAATATTCAAATGTATTTATTAAAGTCTTTCCACAAACGGCTTTTCACACTGCAACAAAAAATACAAAGAGGATATCAGTGAGCGCCATTAGGATTCATGTATGCATGTGTTTGCGCTGGAGTCCATAGTAGGCTATAACCAGCTCAATGGGTGTGTTCTGAGCTCCAGCACAGAGGAATGTGAGGTGTGGTTGTCAATGTTACCCAACACAAAGCAGTTTAGCATGCAGTCAGACACCTATAGCAACCAGCAGCTGTTTACAACAGTCGGTCCTCTTACAGGAGAATTCAAAACCTCAACAGTAAGCTGTATGTGTATGTGTGTGTGTGTGTGTGTGTGTGTGTGTGTGTGTGTGTGTGTGTGTGTGTGTGTGTGTGTGTGCAAGTGTGACGCTGCATCAGTGTGTGTTCAGTCTGCTGGGGATGCTCCTGTGTGATAGCTCAGCAATGCTTCCCTCACTTTTACCAAGTTTAGGAGTACGATGCACAAACTAAAATCTTCAAAGTTCAAGTCAGAAAGATCTCATTACTTTTAATATAAGCCACACTAACCTGAACAGTCCAGATAAACATTTTATTTATGAAAAAGAATATATTTTCAACAATTAAAATGCCTTCATTTTCCCAGCATGGTCATGGGGACCTTAAAATGTCTTTCAAGGAGTTGTTGTTTTTTTCTCTGACTGGTTGTATCCTAATCTAAAGAGCCCCTCAAACCTACAAATTGTAGTCTAGTTAGCGCTCTTTAATACTATATAAGCATATTTTTACAAGACATAAAAGCACAAAAAAGGCCTTTTTACAAGTTAATATACCCAATGCAGCGAGCAAACTGTAATTTAGTATAATGAAAGAAGTTGCAATGTCTTATTTAAAAAATTATGTCCTGTTTAAAGAAACTTAACAGGTACACTGGCAGATAATATTTGAACTATTTCAGTAATTCAGACCTTATTTTAACTTTTGACGTCTTGGAATAAAAAGTTTATCTGGACTTGTCAGGTGGATGTACAAATTCACCAGATGAGTCTAATAAGTGTAATGAGATATTTCTGAGCAGAACAATTGCAAAGATTTGAAAGATTTGCAGTAAATGTGTTCAGAATCCTTTAGGAAAATAACACAGCCTGTATTATTTTTGGAAACAATGTCTTTCTTCTAAAAGTCTGCATTGTAACAGACTTGAGTTTAATGTAAGCTTGATGAATAAATTGAAGATGTTGCAGCCGATGACAGTTCTGGTATATTGTGATCTCTCTTGTACTTCCTAGTACCTGCAAATGAGATCATATAATTGTTTTGAGTATAGCATAAAAAAAAACACATTTTACCTTGAAAATATCATCTACACTTTACACACACTACTTGTAAAACAACTTAGTTAGTTATCATATTTATTTCAGCACTCTTTGTTCTCTTACACTTGTGTTATCTGCCTACTGCTTACAAATGAGTTTATTTTTATAAAGGAAGTTACTCTGCACACCTTTGCATAGCAGTGACATGACACACTAGTTAAAGCTTGAATACTTCATGCTGTAAGACGGTAAAGAAACCACAAATTGGATGTTGTCATTAAACTCACTTCTCTTTGTTTTTAAAGGGCAAATACACCACTTCATTTAGGGAAAGGAAATGTCACTATTCAAGAGAGGTATATTCAAGATTGAAGATTGAAGATTCATTAACTTGACCTCTGAGCTCTTCTTCTCTTTCTTCCTGTATCTCTCTTTATCCTACTTTCCAAGCCCAACATTTGTAATATTTATTTTAAATATTCTGAAAACCGTACTTTTCTTTTGTTTTGGTTGTTCTTATTCATTCATTTGCAGACACACCTAGATGCGTCACAAGACTCTGGCAAGTAGGCTACATCCTAAACCACAAAAATGCTAAACAACACCAACACGATTTTAAGGAATAACAAACGTTGCAAGGTGAACTCAAGCAGTCCTTTTATGGTAAGAAATAGTGAAGCTTGGGGCGCTGGTGGCACAGTGGCGCAGTGGCGCAGAGGTTAGTGCGCTGTGTGGAGGCTATGGTCCTCAACGTGGGCGGCCCAGGTTTCGGGTCCGGCCTGTGGCTCTTTTCCCGCATGTCAGTCCCTAGTCTCTCTCCTTGATTTCTATCTCTAACCACTGTCCTATCTCTCCAATAAAGGCACAGAAAGCCCAAATATATATATATATATTTTAAAATGAAATAATGAAGCTTTTATTCAACTTCTTATAAGTCTCCTACAATAAACACAAGCCAAGAGAGCAATTTTAATGGTCAGGAGTTCAAGCACACTTTGGGGTCTACATGTGGACATGCCCTTCTTTATCAGAGAGCAATGTATAAAAACAGAGTCAGAGTCCCTTTTTGTCCCCACATTCATAAACACTAAAAATGATTGAAAAAATAATTCAAAAACAGATTCAGGATTTATCAGCTAATTATAGGACTGAGAACAAAGATGATCTGGGGCTTGAATATAATTAGTTATGAAACAAAGTATTGCTGACAGTCCTTGAAGTGAAATTACGAATTATCATTTATGATGGGAAAACAATCCAACTCGTATTTTCTTTGCAATTTTGCAAAATATCTGAGGGAAAAATAAAAAACAAAAAACATTAAAAGAAAACAAGATGACAAGCTACCAGATAATGAATCAGCTTTTATGCTCCAGTTAGTCAGTAAAACTCATCATGGAAATTAGAGAGCAGAACAAGGAAACTAATATGCCAGAGGGGAGGCGAACATTCCTGAAATAGTTTCAATAGTTGCATTTTGGTGAGAGATGGTGCACTGCATCTCCAAAAATGGTGAGAGAGAGAGAGAGGAGTTCACATGCCTCCTTAAACTTTCTCTCTCCTCCCTATCTTGCTGTCAATCACTCTCCACGGGCGGAGCAAGCGAACAGGTAAAGCGACAACCAGCCGATTACGCAGGGCTCTGATGCGCTGCAGGTGTTGCCCCGGACACACCCACAAGGCAAACTTTTGTCAGACAGAAACTCCAGGCTGTCAGTCTACAGCAGAGCACCACGGAGGGAGCATTGATAGGTAAGAAGCTGATGATTCACCTGAACTCTTGTTAGATTTTAACCAGACTGCTGCGTTGCTTTCACGGCTGTTGTTGTCATTGACTCCGGGTCAGTCCTGGCCGGAGAGGTGTCGTTCCGCATCCAATAACTTCAATGAAGTTTCCTGGAGTTTGAATGAAGCTGATTTTGGTCAAAAGTAATGTGTTTAGTGTTTTTCGGAGGGACAGCGGCTGAGTAGACATCAGCAGGTCAACTTTAAAATCACAGAATCTACTTCAGACCAGAACTATCAAAGTCAGCTGAGAAGAAAGTTCATCCAAGCCCGTAGTACATAACTGTTGCTTCATATTGTTAGATATGAATATTACGTTTTTCATACACAGTCCACTAGAACGAGACAGTTGTAAATCCTGAAGAAACTCAGATTGTAAATCCAAAAGGTATCACTTAATGTGATTAAAAAATATAGATTTGAATGACTTTGTGTTTCAGTGTGTGTGTGTGTAGATGTTAGAGGTTACATGCTGTCTCTTTCCACATATTACACTGAGCCAGAACTGTTACAGCCCAGCGTTAAGCAACAAATTGAAATTTCCTGGTCACCTCATCCAACCTCAGTGTGGACAAAAAGCATATTTTTTTTAGAATTA
The DNA here is from genome assembly GCF_963584025.1 of Labrus mixtus. Taxonomy (NCBI): domain Eukaryota; kingdom Metazoa; phylum Chordata; class Actinopteri; order Labriformes; family Labridae; genus Labrus; species Labrus mixtus. Next base: position 20,764,531 of record NC_083628.1, read on the forward strand.
TTTTAATAAAGTAATTCTAAAAATGAATTGAGAAACACAGACATACTGTTTAGCCCTAAAGTCCCAATCAGTGTGGAAGTATATCTTCCTGAAGTCTCTGAATCCTAATGCCTTGCGTATACTGTGCAATGGTACAAACTTTGTGGTTCATTGTCAGCACACACTGTACTACAAAATCGTTTACAACCCACGACTGAAGCTCACGATTTATGTACTCACACTTGACAGGACGATTGTTCGACACGTCCTGAGAGCTCAAACTGTACGAGTGATATCAGGACGGGGGATAGACAATGTTATTAAAAGTTTCCTTTGCTGTTTCCATGGTGCTTTCGTTTGCCAGTATGAGCAGGCACAGTCGGGGAAAAGTAGCTTTAGAATCGACTCGTGGCTCTGCTCTTACTGTCTGAAGTGTGTGCAGTCTTAAACCATCAAACTGTTCGGGAGTAGCTGATCAGGATGGGCCACCTGTGCACTGCACTGCTGCGACAAACAATCGGGCTGAAATTAGGCCTGACTTGAAAATTAGTCAAAATCAGGTCTAAATCGGGCTGAAATCGTGAAGTGTACACCCAGCTTAAACTTTACAAAGAGAGTCAGAACGACTTCCAGGTGTAACCTATTGTTTAATACAATAACTAAACAAAAAGTGATTCATCAGAATACTAGCGTTGTAAAAATCACAAAAAGAAAGTAAAGGTGAAGACTGTATGAACCAAAAGTAAAAGAATAGTGCTGCCTGTGGGCCTCTGAGGACAGTCTATTTATACTCTTCACTTCTTAGTTCTAATGAGGGCTAAACATTAATGCTGAAGCATACAGTGATATGTCTGACAAGAATGTGTCTGCCTCTGTGGTGCATGAGTCAAGGGAATCTGTTTCCTGTTTGCACCTGTGCTCAAAGCCGTGCAGGTCCATAAAGATGAGGTTTTCCAAGTCCAGTTTGGAGGAATTTGACTAGCATGACCTTAAACCCATGAAACACTTTTAGGGAGAACTGGAATATCTCCTAAGAAGCTCTCCGAAAGGAGTAGAGACTGTTTTATTGTGTTTTGAAAGACATGTTTTACCATCAGTCACGGCTTGAATGTAAGGAATATAAACAAAATAACATGCCATGAATGAGATAAAAATATGACTTATGTCATCTGGTCATATGTTGGTTCTCTTGGTGCAGTTGATTCCATCATTACTTCAGATTAAAACTAAATCGGAAACAGAAACAGAAAATCAGTGTGAGTAATTAAAGGGAGACTCCCATGTTTGTCCATGTGATGAAACATGTTGTGTTGGTGCTTCAGAGTACCTCTCTGTGCTGTCAAAGGGCGAGTTTGACTGTACTCTGCACTGTGCTCTGATAAGACAGCTGCACAAAGGAGACGTTATCTTTATGTCAGATGGGTGGAGGCCGGGAATGTCTCAGACAACAGCTCCATGTGGAGCCACAGTGTCACTCATTAGTTAATTAATAACAACAATGGTATCAAAAACACTGCCAGACGAGAGAATAGTTATATGTATGGACCTTTAACCTTGGCAAGATTTTAGCCCCCACGTGTTGGGAGAAACAGAAAGTTTGGCAGCTGTTTGGTGAAAGAATCCCAGACTTAAGGCAGATTGTGAAATAGGCTCAAAATATGACACATAACTTCCTGCACATGCACATCTTTTCTCTTGTTTTTGCATGTCAGTACTGTCTTTAAATTGGATCTGAAAGCGGGTGAATGTCAGCCAACAGTACCACATCACATGGATGTGGCACGAAATGTGCTCTATAACAGTGCCTGCCTGTTGATATTCCCTTGAATAAAGGAAAGAAGTGAGCATATGGAAGTATTTAAACCTAATGGTCACTACCAGGGGAGCAGAAGGTAACTTCCGTAACCTAGCAACATGAGTGTTGATGAGAAGCTCTAACTGAGGCTGTGGGTGCTGCCAGCTCAAAGAATTTCGCCAAGGCCCTTTTAGCAGAAGAATGCTTCTTTTTGTTTTCAAGGTTTATTTGTTTGTTTTGCCTTCATTTAGAGATTGAACAGTGGATAAAGTCTGAAACCGGGGGAGAGAGAGACATGCTTCAAATGAACTACAGTTAAGATTTGAAGCCGGGATGCTCAAGGACTTTAGCCTCTGTACAAGGAGCACGTGCAATAACCACAAGTCCACCTGCACCCCCAGAAGAAAGCTTCTATCATTACTGCTTACTTAAAGGCTGGCCCCAAACAGAAAGATACTTTGGACATGTACATCTGTTTAGGAGTGATCACCCCTTAATCCAAGAGAAAACTACAGTAGCCTCATGTAGTTTGCTAGCAGCAAAAATGACCCTCGCCCTTTTTATCTGCTTCAGATGCTTTATTTTGAAAGAGTTCAATTCCCTTGTGGACAGACTTCATGTGTGCTGTTGTCCTGAGCTCTGCAGTCCTACACTGTGTTGTGATGCTGTTGTCTCAATGAATGCTAAAGCTAACAGAGGAGGCAGTCATGCATGTTTAAGTGTTTTCCAGGACGAGGAATGCTGAAACTCTGACTTAAAACCGTTTGTCAGCATCTGTCTCTTTGCCTCATGGCTCTTTTTTCTTTATTTTCCTTGTCTTTGGGGTTCACATTTAGAGATCTGCTTTTGTCTTCCTCAGTCTTTCCCACTTTCACTCTTCTACTTGTGTTCTATCATGACTCCTCTTTTCCATTTTTTCTTTCTCCTCCCTCCTTTTACTTTCATCTTTTACTTATCTCCCTTCAACATCAAATAATGCCTGAACTCGACAGCGGTCATGGAGGATTTGCATGCCAGAGCTTGATTGTTTTTTATTTTTTTGTACAAATGTCTTGCCAGTGCATGTTTTCACTTTATTGTATTTGTGGATAATTACTCATTCCATATTTTTTTATTTCCTCATACCTCTCTTTCTCTTTTGTTCGTCTTCTCGTCACTCTCACCTTCTTCCTGTAGAAACCTCACACCCCCTTTCATTTTACTTTGGTCCTTGAAATATTTGCTCCTGTCACTTTTTCAAATCAGATAACCTTCAAACAGCTCCCCCGTGTCTCTCACACTGCCTTGTTTTCACTTTCTGGCTCTGCCTTTAATGTGTTTTAATGGGAGGACATTCTTTCCCTTGACTCCGACCCAGTTAACCAACCAGACCAACCAGAAAACTGCTCTGTCCCACAGTGCTCAGCACACACCCATCCACTGTGTTTCTGTCACTCAGTAGTTTCAGCACTATTATTTATCCAGGACTTTTTTGATACAATACTTGAGAGAATATGAGGCTTAATGACAGCGGCTTCTCACAGGGCAACATATATTGTAACTGGCTAGCTAACTGCTAGCTGCTAACTATCTAGCTGCGAGGCCTAACTGGAAACGTTGACTAAAAGTTTAAAAGATATTATCTTTTTAGCCTTCAATCTTTCGTCAATGCGGCTGTTTCATATGTTCATGTTTTATTGTAGGAATCGGTCTGTGTGTTGAGTGATTTGGAAACCTTTGGGGTGGGGGGGTGCCTTTATTCAGTGGTGATTCTAGACTCTGCTGAGGCCCTATAGGCAAATATTAATTAAGGGCCTCTCCAACCACTTTTATATCTAGCAGGGTCAAGATTCTCTTCCTCTTTCAGTGATTTTCGGTTTTCACAAGACTAATACATGATATGCTATGCAGGGCAATGAGAGTGAGTGCTGTCAGATGGGGCCCCATGAGGGAGGTTTCCTACCATCATTGCAAAATTTGCGCATTTTGAGCTACTGCTGTGGTTTAAAGTCTTACAGCCCTCAGGGGTGGCCCTAAGTGGCCTGGGGCCCCAAGCAGTTGCCTGCCTTGCCTGTAGACAAGCAGCGCCTCTGCCTTTCTTTAGAGATGGGACAGTGGATAGAGAAAGAAATACGGGAGAGAAAGAGTGTGGAATGACAAGAGGGAAAGGAGCCACAGGGCGGATTAGAAACCTGGGCCACCAACCTGGTATAGCAAAACTGAATGAGCTGAAAAAGTCGTCAAACTAAAAAAAACGTCATCCCTTTAAAGCTCAAAGAAAAGAGTAACACAATTCTGCTAAGTCATCATTGTTACCGAAGACTTTGTTTTAATGATGAGGGCTGAGGACTAACTGTACAGCTCACAATCTGTCATACCTCACGTTTTAGATGTAAATCATCCAGGACTGTACCTCACACAGGATGACACAGACTGGAATGAGGCTGTGTCAAGGCTATGTCATCCAGGGTCTTAAAGGATCAGTATGAATCTGTTTTAGTTTGTGTTTCTGTGTGTGTGGGTGAGACGGAGACTTTAATGAGCTATAAAAATGATAGATGAGGTCATTGTTCTCAGAGTGTGTGTGTGTGTGTGTGTGTGTGTGTGTGTGTGTGTGTGTGTGTGTGTGTACTCCCATTGATCGAAACCTCCATTACCTTAGCGTTTAGCTATGTCATAAAATCTGACTGATGCTCTAAGGCTTGGCTTTAGTACAAATACACCTGATGTTGAAACTGTGGTGGAAGGTTGTGACTTGCCCCATCTTCCTTCCAGTAAGGTGACGTACAGGGAGGTGCATATACGCAAAGTCTTCATTAACCTGATCTTGTCATATACCTCACATGCATTGAAAATACAACATTAAGAATCATAGAAACAGGTTTCCCTTTTTTCACATTAGTCAGCATTCATTGAGAAATGTTCATGCCAACAGTCACAACCACGTTAGATTTGGTTGGTTTGCTTGAAACTCTTGCCTGTCACCCTTAAGGGGAAGCCTTTTCTTTTTCAGCTGTTGTTGTCCTTTGTGAGAAAAGAAGTTAACATTGACTCATTATTTAAGTCCAGACCATGATCCATTCCTGAACCAAATAAAGTATAAAATATAGCTGCCATTTGAATGAGAGCAAGCTCTAAATCTATGTTTGTTGTAAATGTAAATTATGTTCATTAAATTACTCTACTTTTCTTTTGGGCTCACACTTGACTTAACCTTCTGTATGTTGGTGTGAACTCTCTGCATGAGGCCAATTCGCCTGAACTTTCATCAGCCTAGCCTTGCTGGTCATTTTATCACGACAGCTGACATGACTGCGTCATTGGTCAAAAATAATTACTGACCGTACTAGAGATGCTAAGGAACTTAACATCTCTTTCCTGAAGGTCAGGTAATGTCCAACACCCTACACTTGATGTCTGTCCCACAGACACAGTTTAAGACCTGTGTTGATCGTGCGTTTGAGGCTATAGCATGAATCCTTTGGAATTCCCTGCCCATCTCGTTATGCTCTTTTGTCTCTGTTGAGTCTTTCAAAAAGCAGCTAAAAACCAACGCGTTTACACATGCGTATGGGTTATCATGTCAGCCCAGTGGATCTGTGTTTTACTGTGCCAATTATAAAATCTACTAGCAAACTCAAGTAGAAGTAAAATAGACTTTTTCTTAAGTTAAAATTACTGCGATCTTGATGCTAATTCTGTCAGCCTGCTAATGGCAACATTTGTTACTATGGTGATAGCATTAAGCTAGCAAAGTAAGATGTACATAACAGTCCCTCTGTGAGAAGTGGCACCACTCCTGGAGAATAATGCACCAGTAGCCACTGATTATGACATGACGAGGGATAAAAAGTGTTAAAAAGTGGAGCCACAAGCCTCCTCCACAAGGTCCTTGTCACTTGGTATTAGTGAATTTTGTTGAGCTGTCAGTGGGTTCATGCCCTATAAGTCCTGTGTTTGTTTGACAAATCGTTTGCCCATAAGCGCCAACTGGAGGAAGAAGAAAGGTGCCTTAATAATGGCCTTCGGTTTGCAGGCTTAAAAATGACTAACAATTGAAATACATTATTTGAAATTTGTGCTTAATGACAACAAAAAAACACAGTCATGCCCAGCGACAGGATTCCATATTTCATCATTTTATGACTTTCACACAAGAGAAGAAAGCACTGCTTGTTTGTGGTAGGCTAAATCTGAATCAGCACTTTTACTTTTGAATGTAAGATTTCCAGAGTAGACAAGCTGTCATTCCTTCAGGGGACCTAAACTGTGCACAGTTCAACTAAATGTCACAAATACTGAGTGTGTGTTGAAGTGTTCTTATCTTCCATTGCTGTGTGATGAGTTTTTTGTTCAGGGTGTTGTCAGTCTGTCAGCTGTCTGGATGTTTTAAAAAAAGAAAGGTATGTCTGTGTTTGTCTTCATTTGCTTCACTCTGTTCCTTTTCTGTTTGCAGAAGTGATCACACACATCCAACCGAGACAAACAATACATACCTGTACTTTAAAAGCTATCAGATCTGCTTGTTGGTTTGGCTCAGTAATGGACAAAAAAATAATTACATGCTCTAACTTCCTTTTTCAAAATGAGGTTTAAGGTTGTGTTCACAGAGACTATTACTCTTAGGGAGACTTTTATTAACAAACACAACATAATAAGACACTTAAATGAAATTATACACAATCTTTAATCAGTAATAACTGTGTAAACTGTGTCTACCATTCTTTGAGGTTGAAGATGGAGGTAGGGTTTTAGATAGCCCCGTTCAAGACTGCTGTCACAAAGTGCTTCACAAACTCCAAACCTCAGTCAACAAATAAAATAACAGATGCATCGAAGTAGCACATAAAATACAGATGAATTCAGTCAAAGATCCAAATACTTCAGAAGAAGCCAGATGAGAAAGTATTGAGCGACAAAGATGAAGAAAAAGAAGGCAGTGAATGTTCTTTATGACTTTGTATAAAACTGATTTAGTAACTTCTGCTGCTTTACTGAACAAGACCTCTATTATGTGTCACATTCATTTCTATTATCATTCAGATGTCAAAGTGTCTGGTATGAGGAACACCCCGAGGTGGCATTTGGGACCCATCAATCATTAACCCAATGGAATTCATGTATCAGGAAAAGTCCTGATGAAAAAGCCTCTTTGTGTGTTTTATAGTGTCCTTATTTGTACAGTATTTTACTGTAACTGGACACAGTAGATCATCTTTAATCCCAACCTGCATCATTAACTCATTTATTTGTTTATTGGAGCATAACTTACAAAACAAATGCTTTAAAACGAGCAATTAAGACTGTAAAGTTTAAAACTAAACTAGAAAAATGCCAGTCTAGAATTCATGTTCTCATATACGTCTTCAATCAGAGAATTGCTGATTGTTTTATACTGCACATAATAGTTAGCAGTGTGTCTGTTGTCGCTTAACATCTTGAACATAAAGGTGTCAGCATGAACACGTCTGTCACTCACCAGTAGACTTAAGTGTTATGTTAGTCTGCTCTAATTCATCTAAAGGCTAACACGGGTCACATCATGTAGGGAGGATCTGTAAGCTAGCTTAGCACATGTCGATTTTATTACAGAGGGCATAAAAAAATCGACAGCACATTACATCCTAAATGAGTGTGCCTTGATTTCACACTGACACACTCAGCAGTGACTCATGGCAAAGTGTGAAGGTGGATGTAGACGTCAGGTATGTGAGGAATGAGGGTGTGAGCCTTGAAGGTAAGCTAACACTCACAAACGTAATTCAGTCAATTGGAATGGTAACATCGTATACTTCCGAACATTTCCAACCTTGTGTCTGTGTGCTAATGACTCGTTGTTTGACTGTGTTTAACTGTCTGCTGTTATATAATTTATATACAGTATCAGTTTCAATACTGGCACAGAGCGAGGATGTTGGTGTGTCGTTATCTAATCTGGTAAACGGTCCTGCCCTCCACAAAACTTAATCTTACTCTTAGTACTCCTACATACATTTAGCCCATGTTGGTAATAATTGATACATTTTTTTGATGTAAGGACAAGGAGAATGTCTTCCTTTTTATAGATTATTTCAACCTCTGTATTGATTTTTGCACTTCACATTGTTTCTGTTACTGTGTTAGATTTTATTGGTGCAACCAAGCGGCAACCTCTGATGTTAAAAAATGAAGCCAATCCAGAAGTCTAAAAGAAACCTGCAGTTCATCTCTTGTCCACTTGAGGCTGGCTCAAAAAGCCCAGGAAGTCACATACACACCCGCATTAAAATTCCCATATTTACAGCAGAAATAAGCATGTCTTCAGTTTGGTCCCAAAACGATTTGGGTCGGAGTAGTTAAAGTTTTTATCAGCACACACTGTACAGGGGATGACTTATTTTGTAATTAATTTGTTTTGATTTTTATGAAGGATAAGAGGGGCGTTGTAGCTGTTTGCCAGGAGGCTTAAGGCCTGCGTCAGCGTCACCTCTTTGCTTGTAACTTGGTTGAACAAAGGAGGTTGAGACAACATTTTAAATATGGCCACCGCCATCGTTGGGATTATAAAACTCCTCTTCAGCCACCAAACGTGGCTCAGTGTAAAGACGTTTCTGTGGTTGTTTAAATCGACAGGTTACATATAAACAGGATATTTGCTTAAAACATTTTGGCACATAGTTAAAGTAAAACATCATCGAGAGAACACTCAAACACACATGAAAGCTGTAGTGGAAGTACAATGTGTCCTGTTCTAAATCAGAAGCAGAAGCATGACTACATGAAGTTACTCCTGGAATGCATTGAACTTTACTGATTTATTCTGCTTCACGTAGCCCGCACAGGTGATTTGAATTGAAGAATCCAGGCCATAAGAGTGGAGACAATGGAAAGATTAGATTTAAAGAAGAATATCAGTGATTCACCTCGACACTAAAAAAACAAACATGACCACTGTGGAAGCAAAAGCACTCAACATCTTCTTTGTCCAAAAACTTGGTTTATTTGCATCTACTTCTTTGTTTCTTTTTTTCATCCTACATTGCCTTCATTTTTTTTAATCAAATTTCCACAAATAACTCAACTGGTACATACATTTTTTTAAGTAAGCCATCATGTAGATAAGGGGCGTGAATCACAGGATAACTCGCTATATGATACGATAAGAGTCGAGTATAACCATAACTGGCAGTAACCTGGTCGTAATGTATCCTGTAGGGAGACAAAGTTCATTCATTTCAGGGTTTTTCCCCCTTTCCATAAGCTTTTGTTGTGCATATTGCAGCACATTATCAGAAAACCTCTTCTTGATGGATGTTCCTCTTTGTATTGGTACGAACAAACATTCATGGGATTTGGAAGAGATTGCACACTTTACCACCACATTTTGACTTGTTTTTATGTAACTTATTTTCCAAAACTTGTAGAAAACTTGTACCCGTACTCCTGACTAATAACTGCAAACTCACTGAACTCATCAGGAAGCGTCGAAAGATGTTTATGTATGTATCATTTTTCACATTTTTTGACCTGTCTCATTTCATGAGCCGTTCCAGAGCAAACACTTTCCAGTTTATCATAATGTTCAGGCCGATCGGCTTCGGTTTTAGGGTCATGTCGTGTTTTCAAGCTCATTTTCTACATCTTGTAATTTCTCCTTTTAATGGACGCCTGAGAGTCCTAATTATTCATCTCAGTCATTTAAAAACTGCCATCACGCTTTTTCCTGAAATGCATCTTGCATTTTTGCATTTTATAGCTCCTTGTGTTTTTTTTCCCCCTCCAAGTTTTAATGAGTGTTGTTTTGCATTATGCAGTACCTCCAGGCTTCAATTTGGCATCTGGGAAAATTGGCTGGACTCCAACACTGTGGTCACCCGGTGCTTATTACTCATTAAGCCTCGTCGGAGGGCCGAGTGGGTGCAGGCGTGGTGGGTGCTGGTTGGGAGCTGCTACTGCTTGGAGAGGAGATGTTGTTGTTGTTGTTTTTGACGATGTTCTAGTTATGGAAGTGAAGAAAGAGACAAGAAAGTGAAGAGTTTGAAAGTCATCCTACTCTGCACATTTTTCTACTTTTGATACCAATGCAGTTATTTTAGCTTTTTGCAGCCTGTTTCCCTCATTTGCTGCACATGTCAGTCATAGCAATCATTTTGGAATTTCTATCATTTTCTGTCTATTTCTGCATTAGCTGCTTGTTTCTCCTCGTTTCAGCTTTTGCAGGTCAGTGGCCCTTGTCTGCCACTCTACATTAAAGCAGGCCTTTTGAAAAAGCAAGTATTTTATTTTAATGTCTTTCTGATTGGAGTTTAGTATCAAGCATTCCTTATTGTGCAAAGTCATGCTACTTCTACCTTATCGTACAGGCAGGGAAAAGTCCTAACTTGACATAGCAAACTATTTCTACTTTTGGGCAAATACACAATCCTCTCTTTGTGGTGCAACAAGTCGTGCATTCAGTATCATGCATGGCTCAGTGTTGTCCATGAACATGCAGCTCTGCAACTGGTGTACCTGACTGTCTGCTTGAATCTAACTCCCCCTGCACGTTTGGTTCTCTTTATGTCTACCTGCTCTGTTGGGGCGAGTCTTTGGGAGGAGCTCATTTTAAGTAAGCCTTCACTGCACGTGTGTGTGTGTGTGTGTGTGTGTGTGTGTGTGTGTGTGTGTGTGTGTGTGTGTGTGTGTGTGTGTGTGTGTGTGTGTGTGTGTGTGTGTGTGTGTGTGTGTGTGTGTGTGTGTGTGTGTGTGTGTGTGTGTGTGTGTGTGTGTGTGTGTGTGTGTGTGTGTGTGTGTGTGTGTGTGTGTGTGTGTGTGTGTGTGTGTGTGTGTGTGTGTGTGTGTGTGTGTGTGTGTGTGTGTGTGTGTGTGTGTGTGTGTGTGTGTGTGTGTGTAGTTGGGTGGTGTTGGCAGAGATGTGCCAAATCTAAAATAACCTGTGGTATTACCTGTGAAAACATGCCATTAATCAGTCTAGTGTATACAGGGTACAAGAGGTACAAAGTGATGTTTTCAGAACATGTCACGTCATTTTACAGCTCTGCACATTATGGGTTATGTAGTAATCAAGTCTGTTGAGAGCACAGTTTACCATCTATATCTGGAGAACCCCTCAATTACAAAGACATTTTTTCAGTTTTACTCTATGTAACTTTTATTATGGAGCACAAATTAGTATACTCTTACTATTTCAGCCTCTAGACGCTCAAATTCTTCACTTTGAAAACAGCAGAGAGTTTACTAAGTTGTGTAGAAAAAAAGAGCGTGATGTAGAAAACTGAACCCCTTTTCTTTGTGAGTGAAGAAACTGAGAAACTGGTTGTTTTTGTTCTGTTTCACCCAGATAATGATAGTGCAGCAGGTGAGATTGATGTGATCTAAAACTTGTGTGATTGTTGTGTAATACCGAGGAACAGGTTCAGCTCTGCTTCAATTAACAGAGGAGGAGAGAACAGGCACAGAGCAAACACAGGAGAGGTGATATGCTGCTTGTTCACCGCATACAGTTCAGACAAACTGGTTCTACTGTTAGTGTGTTTTTATAGAGAGACAGAGCAGCATGCCACTGGTACAGCACACTGCACAATGCAGATCAGATTAGACCTACAAAAGAGGTTTAATGTACACGGCAGGCATTCATGTTCTGTCCCTTTTAGTTTCTATAGGAGAAGCCTTAATGCTAAAATGTTCAATTGCAATTTAGTCAATAGTTTAAGTCTTTCCTGTTTAGTCATGACAATGACCCAATCAAATACCTCGGAGATAAGCTGCGACATTGACTGAGAGACCAAATCCATTATAATTGCTTAGGCGTGTTCGAGGGCTTTTGATTCTTTCAGAAATCAAAAGAAATCATCTGCATGAATCAAAACAGAGTCATTAGGACATTCATGTATTTAAAAAGTTGTGAGAAAATGTAATGACTGAATAAAAAACATGCCCCAGGTATCTACAGGTATCCCAGTGTGAAGGATAAGAGTTAAGGGAGTTTCCTGAAAAGCAGTTAGCAGAGAGGCTGAATCAACCACAATTTAAATCCAATGGGATTCCAGGTTGGTTGATAACGAGGTGCCAGTTCACTTCCTGGACATTGCTGAGGTGCCCTCAAGCAAGGCACCAACCACTTGGGGTGCTCATCCACATGCAGCCCCCACACTCTGACATCTCTCCCTGTAAGTGCATGTTCAGGATCCTGTTTGTGCGTATGTGTGTGTATTCATAGTCTATGTGTTACCACACTGGGATTTACAAAACATCTATTTCATCAGTTAGAGAAATACTTTTTTGGGGGGGTGTAACAAACTGGGAAAAGTAGAAATCATTGGTCTTGTTCTTTTAGCCTGGTATTTTCTCTTGTGCAACAGGCCTTTAATGTCTTCTTTGCATTTCAATTTGTAGGATGCTACAAATCAGAGGCAGAGATCAATTCAACTCACAAATCGTTCTGTCATACAAGCAGACAATTCTTGAGTACTCCCCTCTGTTTTGCATGAGGACGAGTGCGGAAGAAGATCTACCCCCCTTTCATTTGAATTCTTTAAAGAAAGTATTGAGTTTAAGTTGAAATAATGTATCGTAATCATACAGTAGTTGACTTGAATTTCACAGTTATTTCTCCCGGTGTTAGTGAGCACAGAGAAGGAGTTAAAGTCGTTTCCATGATGAGGAAACATTCCTGGTCAGTAAATGAGCCTGCAGGGCGTCTCCTTCTGTTCACTCCCTTGTTTAAAGCTGCTGCTGCTGGTTCAAAGTGCACCAACACACAAGGTGACATACCACAGCTGTGAGTCATGAGCAAAGCATGCTGGGTAGGACAGTCCTCTGCTGTATTTCACCACTCACAGATTTGTTTGCTGAGTAATGACATGTGCCATAATCATGACCGTGCAGGTCCACAAGCTTCTGACCTCTGACCTTTTATCAGCTTCAAAGTCACAGACCATGATTTTTTTTTTTAATTCACTTCTAGAACGACATCAAATTTCCATGATTGTTTGGTCGTTATTTACTCGGTTTAGTTGTCTTTAAGAATATTATTTAGATCATTTAGACTTTTCTTTATCAGGGAATACAGGTCTACATTGATGTAAACAAATATGCAGCTCCCAAAAAGTAAAATAGTTTGAGTAAAATCAACATTTTCATCTCACTGTATACAACAATTTTCCCCACTTTCATTTTAGTTTTTATTTTAGTTTTTAATTTGCAGAAAATAACAACTGGTTCAGTTTACAGGAATCAATAGTGTTTTTCAGACCAAATTCAATGCAACAGAAAACTTGTTCATATTCATTTGGAGGATAGTAATCAGCGGCTGTGGATCAGTTGGTGGAGCCGGTCATCTCTCGTCTGGAAGGTCGGGGGGGTTAAATCCCCAGCTCCTGCAGCCACATGTCCGATGTGTCCTTGGGCAGGACACTTAACCCCAAGTTAAGCTTCATCAGCGGCGTATGAATGGGATACTTCTGATGGTCACTTTACATAGCAGCCTCTACCATCAGGAATGTGTTGGTTTAAAAGCGCTTTCAGTAGTCAGAAGACTAGAAAAGCACTAAACAAGCTCAAGTCTTCATCTGACCTGCAGAGATGCTGATGGACATTTGAGTGAACTTTTAATAATTTTTCAAAGACGTGGAAAGGTTATAACTTAAACAAAAGGATAAATTGGGATTTAAAAACATTGATGAGAAAAATGAATACGTTAGATCATTAATGAGATGATTATAACTTTTATGCAGCATGAGCAGAAGTCTGACTTCCTGTCCCGCTTCACCTGCTCTGTGGCAAATTGATGATCGCAGCTCCGGCATCCGGCAGAAATAGAAGCCTTGTGTGTATCTGCTGCAGAGCTGAGCCAGAGGAAGCACACACATTGACTAAAGCTTCGCTAAGTGGACCGAATGTGTATCGGGTGTAATTCAGCAGTAAGGCCTGGTGTTTGAGGAGGAGGAGCAAGCTTTGAGAAATACAGAAAAACTGCAAAAACTGTTCAGACTTCAGAAAAACTTTGCTCAACACAGCGTCTGTTTGGATCAAAGGTGTTCAAGTTAAGTGGTGTAAATAAAGCACAAAAGCAGATGGGTTAAATAACTTGACAGGTTTTTTTTTTTTTAAAGAGAGCTGGTGTGGACGTGTGCTTAATTTGGCCGAAATTTTGGTTTTCATTGCAAACTTGTAGACTGATGTGTCATAAATTGTCAAAGGTTTAAACTTTAGCCTGTTACTGAAGTGACTCCACAAGTTGTGGAAGTTTGGCATCATACATGACATGTGTGTGAAAAGCTGAGTTTATTGTCATGCATTGGGAGACAGATTACCTGGTAAGAAGACGGAAAAGTATCTTAAAAAGTTCTTGTTTCACAAACACTCTCGCACCTCTAGGTGAACAGTTAAACAATCATACAGAGCACAGACAGAAGTGACTCATGATTCATAACTTCCTGTGCGGGTGCAGGCAGAGAAGCTACCTCACCTGACTGCATAATATTATTTGTACAAACAGGGAGAGTCTGCAGCGCCTCAAGTGAAAAGGATGGGGCGCTCCTCTGAGCCGCTGCCGGAGTTTCCAGAGGGGACAAAACTCTTATCAGTGTAATCTAACTTTAACTGGAGTAGATTGTTGATAAGATTGACTTTATTGTGAAAATCTGTCATTTAGTCAGCTTTAAGGAAGAGTTATAGTTTTTTTTTTTATGTCAGATTTGTAACTTGTGTTCTTTCAGATTATTTTACAGGCAGGACTCCACATCGGCTCATTTTTCTCCATCTTATTGTGGAGCTTACTTTAACTTTCCTACACTTCCTCCACCCCCACCCTCCTCATACCTGCCTGCTTATCAAGGTGTGCCTGACTTGGCGTCCTGCCACAGTCATCAGGCTCCACCCAGACACACCCTGGGGTGGGAATCTGTGTTTGGTGGGGGTGTTGGGACTGCTACCTCGTGATCTAACATAACCTCATGGTTTACTTTTTCCTTTGGCTTTCTTCTAACTGAACTGCACATGTTTTCTTTTCTGATAGTTTGTATAAGGACAGTAAAAGAATTTAGATATTAATACGCTAATAAACAAATGTTGTAATACTGTGCCATGGATTTTGAGAAAACAATGCCCTTAATCATCATCTGATATATTGATGGTAATTATTTTTATGAATAATTTTCCCTTTCAATACACGACTGACTCAAACCAGGGCTTTCACTTTTTAACAAAATAACTTCAAACAAATTTAGAACATTATGTTCTAAATTTGTTTGAAGTTATTTCTAAAACACATTCAACCCCCTAATTTGAAATACTTAATTTTACCGTAGCAACAATGAGCCTTAAACCAACAGCCTGACTTGTTTTTTCACATTATTCACCAGAAACACAATTTCTATCAACTAGAATGGGATCAAGTGCAGCTTTCTCTTTTATTTACAATATCACCTGCTTACGAGAACACAGGTTCAGCGCACCCAGTGGTTCCTGCATGGTACCTAAATATAGTGCGAGCCAGCATGGAGAGTTGTGGGTTGTGTAATGACCATATGTCACTCCACCAAAGCAGTGAGCTGCTGCCTGCAGAGAGAGAATTCTCCCTCATTAAACGTTGCATCTCCCAATCTCGCCCCCCCGTTGCATTACTGTCTTCAATAACTGGGGTCAAGAGTGCATGCTATGGTCAAGTTACAGCGAGAGCGCCTTCTGCTGGATCAAACTGAAAACTCCAGACAGCCTGATGCGCTGATGGACTGTAGGCCTACATTTTTATTTCAGTTTTAATATGAACTCCTAACTTTTTTAAGACAAAACAAATAAGAGCAATGTAGATGTCTAAGACCTTCATAGCATTTTTTCTCTTTCATTGTTTCACACACACACACACACACACACACACACACACACACACACACACACACACACACACACACACACACACACACACACACACAAACACACAAATAAGGGGTTGAGTAAACTGATCAATCAAGCCCAGAGAGCGTCACAAACTCTGGCTGGATATTAACTAACAAACTCTGTCTCCCTCTCTCTCTCCCCCCCCCCCCCCCCCCCCTCGCTCTCGCTCGCTCTCTATCTCTCTCTCTCTCTCTCTCTCTCTCTCTCTCCGCTCATCCACGCTGGTCAGTGGCGAGGTGGTAGTTAGGGTCATCTCCATGTACACAAGTGCAGCCCACCCACTAGCACACACATAAGCACACACACAGACAAACACACAAACCCCCTGTGGTCTGAGCTCGGTCAGGAAATGAGTTTTGAGTCTTATCTTCCATCATGAATACGTCTCTCTCTCCAGCTCCTGCAGTGAGTATTTGAAACACTTTCTTACTGATCAGAAGCTTCAAACAGTGACATCATGTTTGTCTTTTTAAAGGCTTGTTGCTGAAACAACAATGTGTGTTAGAAGTATCTGAACATACATAACGGTGGTCTTTAAGCTGGTCCTTTGAAAGTCTTGGTCGTGAAGCAGTTTGCTCAAATTGGTCTTTAAAGGTTTTACAAGAAAGGAGTTTTGTTGAGGCTCATTTAATGCTTTGAGACGACTGGAAATAAAAATAATGTTAGTCGGTCAAATCTGAGATCCTGTGTGATTTCAGCTTAAAATAACTTTTGATGGTTCTAAAGTCTTGAGTCTTGAAATTGAGTTGATCTCTTCAAATACTTAGAAAACTGGCTGAAGTTGGCTGCTAAAGAATAAAAACCTGAACATTTCACAGTGTTTGTCTCTAGCTACTATTTGTGTTTCATAAGCAAAGCATTGGAACGTATTGCTAGTTTAATCATTTTGAAGGCATGGTTGAATTGATCCTTTTGATGCTTTTGTAATGCCATCTGTATTTAAAGAATTACTAAGAAGTTAACTTCAAACCTTAGAGCCAAATCTTTGACCTGCAGCAGTGCACAGCTAAGCCTAAGTATTAGTTTGTCTTTTTCACTCCCAGTGCTCATTGTGTTTAGCAAGTATCAAATATAGTTACACACATCCATGTACCCAGGATTAAACTTTTCTAAATAAGATTTAGTTGCCCCATTGGCCAAGAAAGACTTGATCTAAAGTAAATGCCTGCACAGTAGTTTCTAGTTTTTTGTTAATGGCACTTTATTCAGATTGTAAGACCCGTTAGGGCATACAGTACGTGAACAAGTTTACAACACATTGACACTCTGCTTGTTCCACATAGAGTCAAAAAGAAGTATTCCTCCTCTTCAGTTTACTGATAGTTTATATAATAAACAGAGAAATTTAGTTTTTGAAGAGAGAGAGAGGACTCTGAGAGGCTTTTGTATGCCCAGTCTCTTGACATCATTGTAAGGGCTGCACAATAAATCGCACCATGAGCTTAAGCAATAAACACGTCCCAAAAGTCTGAATAAATCGTTTGATTATATTTGAAGAAGATCTCATTTCTCACTGAGTATGTGCACATCTTACCTGTTTGATGGAGGCCCAGGTGGCCATGCTTAAACAACATGTTTGATGCAGCTAACTCAGGTACCCTCAGAATAGTCGGTGTCATATTAGTGGTTAAAAAAGCGCCTTTTTGTGTTCAGCTGGGAAAACGTTGAAAACACATGCTTTGTGTAAAATCTGAAGAACAGCAGAAAGACACCCTATGTCCCATTCCTATGTCAGTTCTTCAAATATCATGCAGCTCGTATCATTATGCTCTTCTTGAAGCTCTTAAAGGCACCATCCTAATGGCCCTTGTCTAAACTAGATATGACCTGCCTGACCGATAGCCCGGGTTTCTGTTTTTTTTCATGCATGTCCAAACGTGACAGTAAACAAAGAGGCGAGACCTGAGTGAGGTCAAATACTGAATTAGCAGTAGAGATGTAGCTGTACTGGTTTTAGTACATGGTTGTTTTTCTATAATTTAATTTAAAATAAATCTCTGTCATGTCATGTTGTTGTTGTGTTTCGACATTGTAACCCTGACTCCTTTAAATATGTTGTTTTCTCATTAAGTTTAACTGGAGAATGTAGGAAGGGAAACAAATGAGCAGAATTTAAACTCAACGTTACAGAGACAAAGTTGGATTATAACTATAGGAGAGATTTAAAGCATCCCACATTTGCTCTATTTTACTTTATAATGAGATGTTTTTCATAAAGAATGGACTTCGTCGGGTCTGCTGAATGTCACATGCCATTTAAATAATGTACATTGAGACGGTGTTTGTCTTATTTCCATCATTCTTTAACAACTATAGGAACTCCCCTCAGCTCTCTCTGGCTCCTGTCAGTGCATGTTATCCTCCTTTTTAGAGGGATTAAAACACAATGGACGTGTTTTGATTGCTTTTAATCAGACAACAGAGACTCTCTGTGTCATGAGCATCCAGCCCACTCATGCTGTGTATGCATCCACTCATACGGCGACGACGGGAATTAATTGCCTGCTGTCCATCTGTAGTTTTAATATATGTATATACGCATGGAGATTGATTTTCTCCTTTAAGATAAAAACACATTTAAGAGCCAGTCGGGGTTAAAGCTGCTTCAGCACAATGTGCTCTCTGTGGTGGGTTTCATTCAATAGTGGGTGGGAAGCTTCGACAAACAAGAGTCTGTTAGACAGTTCGATGAAGATTTCCAACACCTCCGATGTATTATCCTCATCGTCAGAACATTATTGATGTCACACTTTGACATTTTACGTCTGAAACCAAAACAAAATATTGATATCTTCAAGTCTTACTATAACAAGTTTTTGTTATTTACGTAAACTTTTCTGTGCATATAAGCTGAGTCTTTGAAGATTTCCCCTTTTTTCCTCATTAGCTGCCACTCATTCTGCTTCACATTTAACCTCTGACTTCCCCAAAACAAGGTGATCCATCACAGTGAACACTACGGAGATAATGTTTTTGAAGTGACCCACCCTTACATGTCACTCTCGTGGCACACTGACAGGTACAAATGGAAGTGTCTTCAGGACATGATCCCTCACACATGTCAGCTGTTGGACTGCTCTGCCTGTTAGTCGGGAGAGTATAGTTCATTTCAGGATAGGGGGAACCAGTTTGGGTTCATTTACATCAAGATGTATCATAAAGTGAAGGTGGGGAGTTTATTAAAGTTGTTGTTTAACAGGAAGAAGAAAAACAGGAATATTCAGTTGCATTACGGGAAATGTAGGACACTGGTTGTCTTCAGCCTGCTCCATCATCAGGGTGATAAAAGCTGTACTAGTTCACTGTTCTTATTTGTACCCAGGCACGGTTCTATGAGGGTACAGAAGGATGCATTGCACCCTCAATAAGTAATCAAGGCGTTCAAATGGCAACATTGACTCAGATCGTGTTTATTACATCCATGATATGATGGTCATGACAGATACACAAGACCTGTCAGTACACTTGGGACCACAAGCGGGAAAGCCCCTTTAAACTCAGATGCACCCTAACTCATTTTGTTCTAGAACCGGGCCGTACCTACGAAAAGTAATGGTGCCATAACGAGTAAACAACCCGTGAATTGTGAGCCGATTTAAACCACTTCACAGGATAATTAGACAAACAGAGCAGCTGCTGAGGTGATGCAATAGGCAGACCCAGAAAGTCTACCTTGAGTGGTTGTAAAACTTCACTCTCAGCCTGACCTGTTGCGTGACCTTTTGGCCTTCGAGTAAAGTAACCTGTTGTTGTTGTTTGCTTCCATAAATGGAGACTACCAGTTAGCCAAATGACAGGCAGTGTGTTTCAGATCAAGTAACTAAGATAAGACTGTTTGTCAACTTCCTGCAATGTCACGGCCAAATGTGATGATCTCATACTAGGGTGATGCAAAAAAAGGAGTTGTTTCAGAGGAAGTTCATGAACACATGGATTGCCCTGTGTGTCTGTGCAGACTGGCGTGACAGCATTTCCCTCAGGGATTAATAAAGTATTTCAAAATCAAAATGACTAATCTATGTGCAAAGGTTTATATCGTATCGTAAGTCCCCTACTTAGAAAAAGAGCAAAACAGACATGTGAGGTTGTCACCTTTGGCCATAGATCCTTATGATACTTTAAGGTTCATATGGTTTGATCATTGACTGTATATAAAGATGGACAATGTGACTGTCTCATTGTACTAGAGTGAAGTCAAAATAATGATATGACCGCTGCTGACATATTGCCAATTTCGAGCCAGAGAGTCTGATGTAACAAAAGTGTCGGCGTCCAATAAAACAGCAAAGAGCCTCATTTGTCAACAGAGCTGTCAATCATGACGTTAAACCCCTTTTTATAGAATCGACTAACCTATTAAAACTAAACTTCTCAGAAAAATGAACACTTCAGTAGGATAAGAACCAACTGTAACGACAGAAAAATGTTTATTTGACCTGTATTTAGATTTTGTAGCTTGACCTATGTCCCATCTGCTAACATGGAGGAGGTAGCTTTATTATGTGTGCTGCAGCCCGTCAGCATGGGGGAGCTCCATTTGTTTTCGTGTCAAAAGATATTTCTTGGGCCATGATGATATTTCTTGCCTTTATGGGTAGGACAGCTGAAGAGAGACAGGAAATGTTGGGAGGAGAGAGTGAGGGATGACATGCAGCAAAGGGCCGAGGTTGGATTTGAACCCATGACCGCTGCGATGAGGACTGTAGCCTCTGTACATGGGGTGCGCGACATAACCACCAGGCTACTGGTGCTCCATGTTGTACATCTTTTTATAATGTTTATGGTTTTGATCAAATATGAGGCATATTTCATTGTGATTACTTCAAAGCCATACAGGTGAACATTTGCACTGTGCCTCCAGTTAACAGTATATATTTTATTTTAACTCTTCAAACTTTGAGTACACTCATTTTTTTGTGTCTGTGTCATTCCGACTAAAGCGCGGATGACCTTCAGTCGGCTCTGGTGTTTCATATCTGAGATGTGAAACAGTTCGAGGTATTTAGGGCATCCTCGTAATTCAGTTGAAAGGCAGGATTCACCACATTTCAGCCTTTCCCCTCCCACCGTTCCTGTTTCTCTCCATTCCACCACAATGAAAATGTTTCTTAAAGCGTCGCGGAGGAATGCTTTGACATTTGGGTGTTGTCTTAATTCTGTTTGTCGATGGCATCTAGACACTCAGGTAAAACATTTAACAAAATATCCTTAAGATGAAAGACATTTCCCACCGAGGTCAGACTGAAGATTTCATTTAAAATGTGTTTTCACTGCATTCATGGTGTCTGGCTGCTTGTCAGAGCTGGTTTAGTGATTTGAAGTCATGCTTCCTGTAAAATGTTTTGATATGAAGGTGAACAAATTAATTAAAAATACTCTCTCTCTCTTTAAAGTCTCCAGAGTTCCAGAGAATACGAGAGGACTTCCCCGCTCGTCTGGACAAACTACGGCAGCTGATAGAAGACAAAGTTCATATCCTTCAATCCCCCATCACCAAGGAGCAACAGGTAAATGATACTCAAGATCATTATAGAATCCCATCCCTGGCTCCTTTCCTGTCCATCATTCCCAACTCTCTTTCTTTCCCCAATGTCCAACTCTAACAACAAGTCTTGTCTCTCTTATAAAGACCCAACAAGCCCCTAAATCTATCTTTAAAAGAAAAAAATAAAATAAAATAAACACACCAAACTTAACCATCAAAAGTAGGAAAAAATTAAAAAATGAAATGGATACTCTATTAGTTATGGAAGTTTTTGGGGTATATGCTCAGAAAAAAATGTTTGTGTTAGTTTAATCTGCAACCGGAAATGAGTAAATATAAAATAGATGTATTGTTGTAATATGATTTCTGGAAGTATCTTTTAATGCCTCATAAACCTAAAATCTGACTCGCATCAGGAAGTGTTTTCGTTCTGATTCTTATAAAATATTGTTTGAAAGACTTAAGCTTTGCCCTGCAAAAAGAAGATAAAGGCTCCAGCTTTACATTTTATTTGTATTTCATATGAATTTAACAGGATGTTAAAGTATAGTAGTATAGTATAGTAGATATAGATGCTACTCTCAGCCTCCAGTGAGAGTTTTGTTTAGAGGTTAGACTACTACAAACATCTGAAATGAAATAAATTAACATGTTGGGCTTTTGTCCTTTATTTATTGGCGTGCCCCTCTCCCTTATCTTCCTTTTATTTACAAATGACACATTCCTGACATCGTCAGTCTCAACATAGAGACAGCGGCTGTGATTAGGTTCACAATCGATCTTCGATTGATTACTTCACCTGGAAATCTTCCACACGCTCCTCGTCAGCTGGCTGACTGTCTCCTTAATTTGAAAAAGAAAAACAACCAAAAATGATGATACTTAGAGGTCAAGAGGTCATGCAGGAGGTTAAGCTGACTGTGCAGTTTTACAAAGTCATGAGGCAGACTGCTTCAAACTGTGTCGAGTGCAAGAGACAGTATAATACCAGTAAAAAAAAAAAGATAAATAAAAGAATTGTAACCGTATAAAACACAAGTTGAAATAATTCAACTATAGCAGGCATTAACGTGTATTTTTCTCACAAGTTATAGTGTGCCAGTTTTGCATTAGAGCAACTAAAACATAAGACATAAAGTTGCATTTACATCACAACTTTCAACCTCCAACAGGAAAATACAAAATAATCTATGTTTATGTATAAAAAGGTAAAATGATTTGCAGCCTGAAGGTCATCTTTCCACAGGGATGTAATTTAAAGGAACTCTTTACTCTTTAATGATTTAAACTAAACTAAAGACAGAATCTGTCTCAGAGCGGCTTTTGAAGAATCTGAAACATGCACGCCTGCAGTTAAAACATCGCTGATGTCATTTTGTCTTTGCTGACGTTGAAACTCTGTAAAGTGTTTTTGAAATGAATCTTTGCTAGAGGGTACAGGGCTAATTGCTCAACACTGCCTTAACTGCATTCCTCCCAACAGTCTACGCAGGGATTTGCTTTTATTGGCAGCCTCTTGATGTGACTTCTTTGATTTTTTCCTCTTAATTTCTCTGTTGGTACACGAGTCCCTCTCTCTGTTTTCTCTCTTTCTCTCTTTCTGTTCATCACAGTTGATCTCTCTGCTGAGGTCAAGTTCATGATAAAAGCAACATATTCCCTCACTCAGATTAATAAATATCAAGCCGATCAAGTAAAGACTTCATTTATATGAAGTATATGATGTCAAACTTGACTTAACATTTTGACCATTTTAACCAACATTTCAGAAGACCCCCCTATTAGCTGGCATTTTTGGTTGAAATTCTTATTTCTTGAATCTTGTTTTAGAAGTGTCATTTTAGAGAGAGCAAAAAAATGCCATTTGTAAAATTTACAGATTGAAAATGACCCATCCTTGTTCATCAAGCAGATGTCTCCTGATTGTAGTCTTACTTGTTGTCTGGACGGAAATTATACCAGTTTGTATCGTAAACCTTCAGATTCTCCTTAAAGGTAGAATGAGCGACATGTTACACATACATTTAGCAGAAATCCAGTCTATCCTCTGTAAATGTCTGAGTCATGACTGAGTGAGAAGCTCGAGTCCCGCTGGCTGTGTTGTTGTTGTCGCAGCTGTGTTTACATGGACGGGACTGCCGACTCCTCCCCCTTGTGTATAAAAGCTGTTTTAGTCAAGAACTAGAGAGAAGAAGAAGAACATACTCACAGATTATTTGAATGTCTCGTAAGTGTTTTTAGATCGTGATCATTTTACGTCAATTTACATGCAATGTGAAGCTAAGAGCTAACTAACGAGCGCTAACATTAGCATGCTAACACAACAATGCAGGACACAGGATATTGCAGCTCAAACCAAGTCTGTCCAATGCTTACACTTGACTCCTTCATGCAAACGCGAGGGATTAGAGGTGTGCTGCTGGAGGAGAGCGGAGGCTGTAGTATGGCGGAGGTGTCCCCAAACAGCACTTTGTTTTGGTATAATGCTGGTGCTCAAGGGCGACCTCTGCTGGATCAAAAAGTCGCTCATTCCTCCTTTAATGAACCTGATGTGTAGCTGGAGCAAAGCATGCGCCTTCTGCATGAACTTGTATCTTTTTTGAACCTCTATGTCTGGGTTCACATGTCTGTTATCGATGTAATCCTCAAAATGAAGAATTATAGCGTCTGTAGATATGTTTTGTATCACAGCGTCTTCGTTTAAAAGAGGACCAAAGATCATGTTTCAAAACCGAGCGAGATTTGGCTGAACATGGCGACAGTTTGTTTCTCAGACTGAGTCACACAGAAGACAGACAGAGAGACATGAAGACAGACAGACGGACCAATCATCATGTGGCAGCGTGACTCAGTTTGCCTGTTTTCTCCCAGCAGCCCACGGACGCTCACTGACGGACTCTGTCACCTCGACGAGTTCAGACTCACAGCCTGATCGTTCATCCCCCCCCCCCTTCTCCATCTTTATCTTTACTCATCGTGTCCCCCTGTCTGTCTGTCTGTGTCTCTTCACCTCCTCGTGTCATGTGATTGATATCTACCCCACTCTGTCCTCCTCCAGCTGGTGATTCATGGCTCTCTGCTGTGTTACTCAACATGTTGCTATGTCTGATAAACAGCAGGGGGCCAAAAGCTGAAGTGTTACATATCAAAAAAAAACCTCCAGACTAAATACTTCACGATTTATGACGCATTTGTTTGTATTGTCTTGTGTTGTAATCAGTTGTCAGTGTGTTTTTGGTCTGTGATTATGAAAGTTAATTGCCTTCCCGTTTCCATGCTGACAAAAGAGACATTCTTGATTTGGGTGTGTTGTTGATCTATAACTCCATCCTAAAGTCGCTGCCAAATTTAAACTGAGTAAAGGTGTAGACGCTTAATTACATTTCACCTCTGATTTCAATCTCATTCAAGTCAAACAACTTGATGAATCACTCTGGGGGAGGTGACACAGCGACACACTGACAACAATAGATTATACATCAGAGGGGTCAAATATGAAATGAGTTATTTTGGGAGGCTGTGGCTCAGAGGTAGAGTCAGTCATCTCTCCACCGGGGGGTCGGGGGGTTCGATCCCCAGCTTCTGCAGCCACTTTGGGCAAGACAGTCTCCCGCTGCTTCCTCAGCGGCGTATAAATGTGTATGAATGGGATTAGTTACTTCTGATGGACACTTAACACAGCAGCCTCTGACATCAGTGTGTGAATGTGTAGGTGTGACCTGCGGTGTAAAAGCACTTTGAAGACTAGAAAAGTCCATTTACTTTTTTATGTCTTTACAACCTGTCAAGTGTGTTTTTAAGCTGCCCAATAAGGACATACCTTGTAGAGGTGTATCTAATTAAATCTTAAGCAAGTACAGTGACAAGGTGACCTCATCCTACTGGCTCTGTGAGGCCGTACTTGAGCATGTCTTTCTCCCATTAGCCATCCTGGTGTAAGCATTAAGCATCACTTGTTTTTGTTGTCCTCCAGTTTGGCTGCCAGCTTGTGTGTGTTTCCTTTCCAAACTTCTCTTTGTTCTCCTGTGCTCAGGGTTCTGTGTGTGGGGAGAGCTCAGGGACAGGAGGACTGAGGAGGTTTGCTGTTTTGAGCGAGGAGCTGACTTTTCACCTGCAGCAGCTGCAGACACAGACACAGCAGGAGCTCAGCAACATCTGCACACAGTGAGTCCACGTCATGTGGTGTATATTCAGTACAAGGCAGATGTGGGCTGATGTGTGAGGGGCACCGAGGAACATGAATTATGTTACCTACAGAGTGGATATCATGAGTGCATACTGAGGGTTAAACTCCTTCTTAAAACTCAAAGACAAAATTCATTCAAAATGAACACACACACACACACACACACACACGCACACGCCCTGTACCTCTGTTCTCTGCAGGCTGCTTGCCTCACCGTTCTTTCTGTTTGTCTCCCTCCCTCTTCATCGATCTCTAAAGTTTAGTTTTTCCGATTTGAATCCAGTTTCACAACCTGGGGAAAGCTTCTTGTCAATCGAAAAGAACAGCATTGGAACTTATTACAAGTTTGAGCCTTATGAATACGTCGCTGATGGTTTGATTCTTTAGATGGAAAAACATTTTCTTTGTTTAAAACACTGCACGTGGACGTTTCTGTGATCAGTGACGTAAGATGTCAGAGTGCTATTAGCAAGCGTTTAAATAATTTTTTCTGTAATAAGTTTGGCTTAAAACAAAGCGTGTCATTTGGACAGCCCTAATATGTGTATTTTTTTTATTTTTTGTTCCTGGACTGTCCTCTTTATAGACATCAGGAGCGTGTCGTGTTGTGTTTGAACATGTGAGGAGGAGGAAGCTCTGTGTCGGTTCCTCAGGGTTTTGTCACAGAGCTGAAACATAAATGTGGGAGTTTCGCTGTATCTCATAACAGCAGCAGGTTCTGCTCCACTGGGGAGCACAACAGGATCCAGCCTGCCTGCGTGCGTGCGTGCGTGCGTGCGTGCGTGCGTGTGTGTGTGTGTGTGTGTGTCAAATTGTGTGTGCGGCTGTGAGAGTGAGGGATTGGAAAGAAGTAACGAAAGTGAACGGTCCAAATGCATTTGTTGTTTTGTGTGTGTGTGTATGCATGTGTGCTATTGTAAATAGTTCTTTTGAAGGTCCATATGACCTCCAGATTTAGATTTGATACACATTATGTGATGTAAAGGTGTGCAGGTTAAAAAAACAAGACAATATTTTTGGCAGACAATAATGTGAAAAAGGAAAGATTGACACAGCATGCCCTTGTGTCCTGAGAGGGAAATTTAAAGTTTTTTTCAATTAAGTTTGGTGACATAGATGTGAAGGCCTTTTTCTGCCTTTAAAGAATAGTTATTGTCTGGATCTGTCGGTGTACATAAATAAACTCTTTAAGTTAGGGGCTGAACGATATTTTGAGGTCGATATCGATATTATGGAGAGAGAAAAATCTGATACGATTTCTCAGCCGATACCTTTCTTAGATCCCTAGAGATAGATAGATATAGATACTCGTTTATTGCGTTGATCCCTCAAACGCAGATATCAAACACTTGTGGAAAAGATGTATAATGAAGACAAGATGGTCACTCAACTGGAAAATAACTGTACATATACATTGTACATCACTGCTTGACTCTCTAGAGGGTGATAATGTTTGTTGTAATCCATATAGCAGACTCTGCTGGTGACAGCAAGAGAGAGAACTGCTAGTGTAATACGATGGAAATCAAATAAAATTTTGAAAAATTTGAAAATTTTTGACGACTGAATGAATTGAGTAATATCGGCTATAAAATGAACTGCTACTGATAGTCATTTGATATGTTAATATCAGTCGATATTGGCTGGTCAATAAATCTGTCCGGCTCTACTTTAAATATTTTAATCAGGAATATCTGGATTACACAGCAGCCTGTTGGCTCTTTTTTTTTGTTCTTATTTGTGATTTAGACCACAAAGTGTTGAAACCGTCTTCAGTCTGGTGTGCTTTATACACTCAGTATTGGCACAGATAAGATTTTAGTGGATCAATGGAAGTTAATTGAATCTTCAAAAACACAAAATTCTTTCAGAAACTTGTGTCTGACATCACAGATGCTCTTTCAAAGTGTGATTCTGCTGTGGACATCAGGCTGGCTGGTAAAACAGTGAAAGTTGGACTCAGTTTTAAAATCCTTGTAAAAAAAACAAAAAAACAACAACTTCCACAGAAAGTGTGAGAAAGTGAAAGTTTCCTGGTGCATTTTCAGTTTTTCGTTACCACTTGTGCTGCGCTGACAGTAAAAAAAAAAACATTCAGATGGTGGTAGGTGGCTGCTGCCTCACCCTGCTCGCTCGCCCGCTCGTACTCTCTGTACCGCCGCCATGACGAGCCGTTTGGCAGAGCAACGCTTCAACTGCTCTCGCTTCTGTCAGACAAGACAAGCTAAAACACATCTCAGGATTCAAGGTGTGCCAGCAGACACGCACACACACACACACACAGACACACACACACACACACACACACACACACCCTCCCACATACACACACATTATTCTGATCATCTTCCAGGAAATCTCCTAATTTCTCTGCAACTTTGGTTCTCATCCTCAAGACTGATCGGCTCCTGTCACAACTGGGATCAAAGGCTTAATGGGAGGAGATGTATAGTGCTGTAATGAAACCTTTTACACCTCTCCATCGTGTCGCCCTGCCCACTTCTCAGATCTGCTCGGCTTACTGGAACAAGACGTCACCCTGCTTTCTTTTTACTGGGGTTTTCCTCGGCTTTAAAAAAAAAAAAACCTGCTTATTTAATCGTGTCAGCAACAACACAGGGTTGGGTCTTATGCAAGGAAAGGGGATCAAGCATTGACTGAACAGAAATGGAGATAAGACGGTTCTGTTTCTTTAAGCGGACCCCAACAAGCTGCAGGAGTCGAGCGGCTTTGAAACGTATACAGAAAAGTCCTTTAAAACTGCGTTAGTTCAGATTCTCTCTCTGAAGGCTTAAAACTCTTCTTAAAACCTCGTACAGTACATTTCCTCTGCTCTTTGTAAAGAGTGAGAACATAATCCCAACCAAGCAGCAACCTTCACGGCCCTTTGGTGAAGCCGAAGCTGTCCTAGCGGTCTTCCATACCAAACTTTTTCTAACACCAAGAGCCTCGTGTCAAGCGTTTACAGCAGCTCACTCCCACAGAGAGTTCACACTAGATAAACTCAAGTGTTGGGGCGGATGAAGTTTGATTGTGATGGATTACATGAGATGTTTTCAGTGGTATTTTCCCATACAGAGAGATAGAAACAGAGTCTTTAGCTCGGGTTATTCAAGGACACTTTTACTCCTGCCAAGACTAACAGGCCGACTGGCAGCTTTGGAAAAACTCCCATCTGATCTGTCAACTCTCTCCTCTTCTTCACCTTCCTCCTCCTCCTCTTCTCTGAAGGCCTAGCTTCTCCTAATATGTTCAAAAAAATGTCTGATATTGACCGTGGAATTGATTTGTCGCCTCATTAATCCTATTGATCTCAAGACCAATTCAAGTGGTAGCCTAGTGGTTAGTGCACGCATCCTATTTATGAAGCTATATTCCTCTACGCAGGCGGCCCGGGTTCACACCCAGCTTGTGACTTCTTTACTGCATGTCATTCACCACTCTTTCTCTCCCTGATTATTTTTTTCCATCCACTGTCCTATCTCTAAAATAAAGGCAGAAAAAGCCCCAAAAAATAGTCTCCCCTGTGGCTAATTGACTTATTATTGCTAAGTACCTCATATAACCCCACTTCAAAAATACTGAACTATCCCTTTAAGTTAGATAACCTAAGTTAGGTCAAACATGCATGTTACTTACTGAAATCCACATTTTCTCATAAAACGAACCAAATGTTTTTGTGTCTAAGCTTAAACACAATGCCGCCATTTCACAGCATCAGCACGGTAAAGTTATTGATGCAAAAAAGAACACTAAGGGAAACCCTTAAACCCTTAAAGGAAAGCTCCAGACAGAAGTTTCTTTATTTCTTGTGTAAAAGCAGAAATGTGCGATTGACCTAAATCTTAATCGTGTCATTTATTTTCTTGTTGAAAACTTTAGTATTTCCATTTTTGCTCATATCTTTCGTCCCCTTTTTGATTCTTTCTCTTTGTCATTTTGTTTCACTTGTTTCATGTTTGTCTTTCCTGTCTTCAACTTCCTGTTTCTGTCTTCTCAGTGATCCCATTTGTGTAATAGAGAAATACTTGACCACACCTGATTTCTTCTTCCTTATCTGTCTTTCTCCCCCGTTATCCTGTCCAAATATTTCTGCTTCATTACTGCCTTCCCTTTCTCCCTTTTCCTCCTCTCAAATAAATAAGTAGAAAATATTTATACCACCATCATGAAGCAGAGTGAGACATAAACACATAGAAGTCTGCAGCATCACCTCTGTCCATGATAGAAACACTGAATGGAGCGTGTTTCATTCTTCACTGTGGATTCTGTTTGCTCTATAAATACGCCTCAGCGTGTACATCCCGTGTAACCTCGACACGGAGAAACCAACATATGTGACGTGCTGCGGGCGAGGAGATACATTAATATGAAGAGAAAAAAAATAACACCCACACATTTTTCACCTGCAATTATGGAGTGAAATGTGTTTGTCACATACATTCAAGCAATTATGGAGCCCTATTCACGCTTTTCTAGACGTACACACCTAATCAGAACACACTGACAGCTGGCTGTGTGTGTGTGTGTGTGTGTGTGTGTGTGTGTGTGTGTGTGTGTGTGTGTGTGTGTGTGTGTGTGTGTGTGTGTGTGTGTGTGTGTGTGTGTGTGTGTGTGTGTGTGTGTGTGTGTGTGTGTGTGTGTGTGTGTGTGTGTGTGTGTGTGTGTGTGTGTGTGTGTGTGTGTGTGTGTGTGTGTGTGTGTGTGTGTGTGTGTGTGTGTGTGTGTGTGTGTGTGTGTGTGTGTGTGTGTGTGTGTGTGTGTGTGTGTGTGTGTGTGTGTGTGTGTGTGTGTGTGTGTGTGTGTGTGTGTGTGTGTGTGTGTGTGTGTGTGTGTGTGTGTGTGTGTGATTTTAAAGTTGTCAGCTTCACACACACACACAGATATTCATTGGTAATTACTGTCTCTTCACTCTGATGGATGATGTTTCTCGCTGCTCATCACACACACAGGTGATTTAATGAAGACATTTGATTGGTTAAGAGAAGTTTTGATTGACAGCTGACAAAACGGCTTGTTTGCGTGAAGTTTTGAGAGCTCCTGGAAATGCTTCAAGGTGTTCATTTAGTCAAAACAATGAGCAGATTGAAGGTGCGAGAAAACATCTACACACGTTCAAGTATGGGGAGATTTCCCACAATGCATCAGAGATAGTGGTGCTACACATACGCATGGCAAAGCCTTGTTAAAGCTCAAAAATAGATTTCTCCATTTCTCAGACATCCTCTCATAAGTTGCTTCTCTAGAAAAAGCAGATTTGAGGATTTTGGAATCAATAAATGAACGATTCCCAGACTTATGTTTGAGTTTTCATTTGAACAGAAAATGCATGAAATCAAATTCAGACATTTTTCCGAGAAATAACCTCAAGAAGTTCTTTTTTTAATAAACTTATTTGATAAAAAATGGAGCTTTAGGCAACTGGACAACAGATTTTTATTTTGAACAACAATAAAAAAAAAGATTCAGAGCTTACTTGGAATCAGACAAACTTACTCAGGGCTGAGAACAAATACTATTATATTTGTGAGGAACATTTTTTCCTAATACAGTAAATTCAATAGATAAAAGAAAAACAAAATGAAGGCACTGACTGCTGATGTGGAGACAAATGAAAAAGTGTGTCACAACTTTTAAGCCTTTCAGAATGAAGATTAAAAAGCCACATTGAATTAAATCATCCAAGACTCATGGCTTTTAGATCAAAATGTGACTATAGCTATACATCCATCTGACATATTTACACCTCAAACATAATGTTGGTATCATCTGTGTTTTGTCTTTTCCGTTTGTTCCTGAGTGTAAAGCAGAAATCCTCCCAGTCTTTTAGCTTTTCTTCAGATTTCTCTTTCTTCATGATCACACACACACACACACACACACACACACACACACACACACACACACACACACACACACACACACACACACACACACACACACACACACACACAAAGTGGAGTCAGCAGTCCTCCTTGAAAACCTCGTTAATGTTGTGTTAATATATTTCCCAGAGGGCCTTTGTATTTTTGTGTCGTCGTACTAATTTGTCTGCCTCTACATGTCGATATCGCTCCTTCAGTGGGTTCATCAAAGGCGTCCTCAGACGAGCCTCCTCTTCTTCCTCACAAACAAAACACTTCTCATGCCTCTAATCAGCTGCTGCTGTTTGAGGCGTCTGTTACAGAGGGTTAGCACCTCCTAGTGGACACATCAAGTATTGCACCTTGATGTCTGAATTACTTTACTGTACTTTTCTTTCTTCTTTGTACTAAAAAAATTGATTTTATACATTGGCATACTCTTCATTTATGAATACTGCTGTTACCCCCTTTTTACAGTACTACTACCACAATACTCCTGTTACCATAGTAACTACTTGTTTTACTACAACTATCATGGCTGCATTTGATTCTACTTACACAATTGATTCAACAATTCTTGGATCAATGATCACTGCTGGTACAAGAATCATAACGACATAATTCACAGGGATTAAATGATAAATAGACTTGAGCTTGTATATTTCTTTTCTGGTCTTCTGACTACTCAAAGCTCTTTTACACCGCAGGTCACAC
Organism: Labrus mixtus; assembly: GCF_963584025.1. Taxonomy (NCBI): domain Eukaryota; kingdom Metazoa; phylum Chordata; class Actinopteri; order Labriformes; family Labridae; genus Labrus; species Labrus mixtus. The sequence goes on from NC_083628.1 coordinate 20,796,411, forward strand.
CTACACATTCACACACTGATGGTAGAGGCTGCTGAGTAAAGTGACCATCAGTATTAACTCATCCATTCATACACATTAACAAGTCGCTGACAAAGCAGCGGGAGCAAATTGGGGTTAAGTTTCTTGCCCAAGGACACATTGGACATGTTGTTGCAGGAGCTGGGCATCGAACCCCCGACTGCCCTGTTAAGAGACAACTGAATACATCAACATTAAATTTATAGTGCTTGCACATAAAACTCCTAAATAAAATCCTGATGTTTTTCAGAGTGATATCAGCACTTATAGCCAGCCCTGCAAATATTTTTTACCGCAAGACGAGCTGATGTGAGAACAAAGCAGAATAAAAATCAGCACCTTGAACGAGTGGGAGGGGGTGGTGATGTTTATTCCCCGCAATCGGTGAACATTTCAACAGCAGTCCTCCTGAAATTTTCAGGAGTGCATATGTGAAAACGGCCTGACACTAAAACTCTGACATGCAGCTTTAACCCGTGCAGTATACTGTATAAAATCCCTCCTGCGAACTCTGGGTCTAGATATCTTTTGGTGGAGGATAACAGCGAGAAGATGAAGAATATAAAGTGGACGTAAACAACAGTCCATGGTGTCAGGAAGCATTAACTCTGTATCAACGGGTCGCCATGTTTGTTGAAGGAACAGTTTCATGTTATCCACTGTGGTTGTTTTGGTTGGCTGATCAGGAATGCTGTCAAAGTGTGCTGCTTTCAGGGATCAGGAAATCCCATGACCATGACTAACCCTTTTTCTTTTCTTTTTTTATCTCTGATAAATGGTTTTCTTTCTTTTTTTTAAATCAAAGTAAACAAATGACTCAAAGCTTCTTCAGTCTTTTAAAGAGTCCGGTAAAGACGTGATGCTGTATCTATCGTCGGTGTTTTCTCAGTAAATCTCCGAGCTTGTAGAAGACAAACAGAGAGTAGAAAGGTCCGACCTGTTCTGTCCTGTTCTTTTCTCTCCTTTCAGGAGCGGCTCAGGTCGTCTGTCAGGGGGGGTTCAAGCTCCAATTGTATAAAAGACACAAAATGTTTTCTCTGCTGTAATTATCTCAAACTGCAAACTGTTCCTCTTTCCTTCTTATTCACACGTTGTTCACTGATATTTGATTCTGTGTGTCTTGAAAACATACGTCTCTTAGTGTGAGGGTTAAACCTTTTTATTTTCTGCTTGTTATTATATTAGTAGACATTATCATTTGCATGTCCTTATTTATAAGACTATACTTAATCTTCTTCTCTCACTTGTGTAAATGTATTGATGAGAAAAGTGCAGGAGTCTTCAGTCTTCAGTTGCTCAGCGACCCGGTCATGAAACTTAATTTGTTATATTGAAACGTGGAAAAGGAGTTTCAGGTACGCTTCTCCTGCAGTCTGGACTCTCCTGCAGGATGATCTGAGGTGTCTGAGGGAGCTGGTCTCTTTAAATCTGTTTAAGAGTAGATTGAAGGTGTTGGAGGAAGATGCTTCTGGTTGTAGATGCTTTGATAAAACCACTTGTCTGCTCTGTGACTCAGATGTTGATCAGTCTTTTATGTCTGTTACTTGTTTATCGTGCTGTGTCTGTCTTGGCCAGGACACTTTAGATCAGATTCTTAATCTCAGTGAGGTTTTCCTGGTTAAATATATTATAAAGGAATTTAGATTTAGATTTAGCCACATATGGAGTGATGTATTCTTTGCCCTAACGTAAAAAAAAGGCTGGCTTGTTAAAAAACATATCAACAGATAAAATGTCTGCATCTCTAATTAAACTCATTCTGAAAGTCAAAGATATCCAGCCAATAAACAGTCTATTTAACACTTGCATTAATTTGTGGTATAGGGTTTATAGTAAGGTTAAACTACGGAGCCCCTGAAGTGTTGTGTGCACAATATATTAACAAGTTATTACCTTTTGGGACTTCAGAGGCTCCGTACTAAATAAAACAAAATAGACTATATTAGTTAATATGGTATTAGTGTTAGATTTTAGTTGACTTGAATGTAATCTGTAATCTAAATGTTTGTGTGTTTGTGTGTTTTCAGACTCTCGCAGATTGAGGGCCGACAGCGGCTGCTTTCCTTTGAGCTTTTAATTCTTCAGGAGAAGAAGAAACAGGCCAAACAGGAGCTGAGGAGAAACTCCAGCTTTCATACGTCCACTGTAAGTGATCAGAGGATTTTATTACATCTGATCATTAGGTAAACATGTTGTTTAGACAAACTGTCAGGAGAGGTCACAACCAGAAAACCTATTAGTCGAACAATGATGTCACTTTATTTTGTTAAAATATCTCCTTATTTTCATCTTCCACAGGTTCAGCTGTGTGCCTGTCGGGAGCTTCAGGTCTCCATCACCGAGCGTTTGCTTCAATCAGAGAGGTTGGTGTTCCAGGAGGAGGCACTGAGCGCGCTCCATAACCTGCTGACACAAGACCTGCAGAGGTACCAGGAAGAGACGCAGAGACTGACCGGTTTCACACAGAAAATACTCAGACAGTCACACAGGTAGCTCAAACCTCATCATGTTTTCATTTATCCAAAGTCATTGTTGAATTTAACTTTGATCGAGTTTTTAATTGTCTTTTGATTTCATTATTATCATATGTGATGATACCATCACAGTGTGTTCTAGTTCTGTTTAGGGCTTTATCTAAGGAGCAATCTGTCAGGTATTAAGTGAATGAAATGATAAAGTGATCTTACTATATGATCAGACATTAAGGAAACATGTTATGTTGAAGTGCTGGCTTCTCTGACAACAATGCAGCAGCCAGTATGTCCTCCTTCTAACTTTAGATTCTGGTCCTGAATGCTCTGGATTTGTTTGGACCAGAGAAGGTAGGCGGTTTTAAGGCGACCCTCACACGGCCGTTTTGGCTTGACAGACAAACGTCAAACCAACAGGTGTTGCAGCGATGGAAGCGGGCAAGAGAAGTGGTTCAGATAGAAGTGATTGTACCCGACCTAAAAAGCCTCTGCATGTTTCTAATAAGCTCCACGAGCAGAAACGTGCTCAAACTAGGATCAATATTGGAGATGCTTTTGAAAAATGGAGAGAGGTTAGAACACAGAAAGGTTTACAGACCGATGCAGAGCTGGAAAAACACTGAAGCTTCAGTGTTCACCACATGGTGACCTGTGTGAGCATCGACTCTAGAGAGGAGGGGGGGGGGGGAGACAGCTCTCTACAATGCAGTACCCATTTTAAACACTAGGTGTCTGAGTTACATATTGCTCCTTTAAAGAAAGAGACTAACTTTTTTCTTGTCATTTTTTTTTCATAACAAGTTTTGTTTTATTTTCTTTCTCAGGTCGGACAAAAAGGAAACGCTCCCGAGCAGAGAGAGTGACCGCAGCATGCAGGGAAAGAGCGAGACAGAGCAGCAGAACAACATGGTACAGTCCAACTTTAAAATCACAGCAGGCTCAGCTAACCTGTTGTCTTTACCTTTCTTTACTCTGTGTTTCTTGTTCTTGGTGCCATCAGGCTTTTAAATCACTTCCAAACACTTGACACTGTTTGGAAGCAAACTAACACCAACCCTAACCCCCAGCTGTCATCCTGAAAGATTAGGCATGTTTGTTTTTCATGCTAACTAAGAATACCCGTCCAGCAGAATTCATGTGGGCAGTTAGAGAACTTTGAGGCCAAACTTCAACCTTTTTAAAAACAAAAATCTATTGGTTAATATATTGTGCATTTGGACTCAAACAAATCTTGAGACACAAGATGAAGTTCAACAACATTTAAACATTTTACAATAAGAAACTCAAACAAAACTTAAATATTACAGGAAAACTAAAACATATAACAAGAGAAGAAACCTCTCGTTGCAGTTTAGTTGAGTAGAACAGTGTCGCTGTGTTTTTTATCCAAGAGTGTGTGGTTGTGTGTGTGTGAGAGTTTGTGCTTGTGTGTGTTTGTGCGTGCACGTTTGTGCTCGTGTAACTTTGTGCCTGTGCGTGTGTCTGGCATGGATCCAGCTGTTGTCAGTCTTTCTCAGACAGTCGGAGAGGAGACAGAGGAAACATCTGCCCGCTCATCTGGCTCTGTCTGTCACACACAGATATAGAACCACACACACACACACACACACACACACACACACACACACACACACACACACACGCACACATTCACTTACAAACACTGTTAGCATCTTTTCCCCCTAAAAAAACCCCAGAACATCAAGAAAAAAAAAACCTTCTATAATAAACTGACACAGTAGTGACAGGAGACGATGAGGGAGGAAACCTGGTTTGGAGTCTTATTAGAACAGGAAACCTGTCAAAGTGTCAGCACAGTGTATCTCATGAAGCTTAAACACAAACACGGCAGACAGGCCGGCTGCCAACACGCTGCAGCTCCTGCACACAAACACAACATGACTCACACTCACTGTTTGCAGCTCAGACTCGTCCCCATTGAGAAAAAGAGCAATTTTTAGTAAGAGTTCAAAGTGAAGCTGCACTGGAAAATATTTGTTTTTTATTTTCTAAAAGGTGTTAAATTGTAGTTTGCTTTTCACATTAACCTGCTGAAATCATTGGGAGGATGTGCAAGAATAAATACATCGAAATAAAACTACTGAGAAACACTCTTTCAATCCAACTTTTTCTGCTGTTGTGAAAATTATACCAACACTAAAGAATACAGACACCCAACCAGGAGAAACTAAAGAACCAAGAAGAAATTAAAGAATCAACCTGTTAAAAGATCCTCAATAATCAAGATGACAACCCCAGAAAGAAATCAAGCAGAAGATGCTAAATCAGTGTTTCTGTACTGGTTTAGCCTCAGGACACTCCACCAACTCCTTTTTGCAACCCCAATTTTAATTATTTTTTTACAAAGCAAATATGTTTAATGAAAAAACACATGTTTGCGATCCATGGAAAAAGGCTCTGCGACCCACTTTTGGGTTCAGACCCACCAGTTGAGAAACGCTGTGCTAAATTACAACATAAAAACAGGTCAAAGTAAGAGATGAAGTTTCACACAGGAGTGATAAACTGTCCTTTAACAGAACAGCGCTCATCGGTGAAGCATTTATAACCAAAAGATGAGGAAAAAATTAGAAGAAGCAAAAAAAAAAAAAAAAAACATGATTAGCTGGAGAACGTGCTCTCTGTTAGTTAAATAGTCTCAACTCTATGATTAAAGTAAATATAAAATCTACACGAGTCACTCTGGTCCCATGAGAGGCACAGTCATCCGATTATTTTTGGTTCATCTGTCAGAAAAGGAGCCAGCATTTGTTTAATCAGAAACAATTTGATGAGATATAAATCCAATAGATTTAGATTAGATTAATGATATGAGATTTTATTTTAGATTTGGTGATCTGTGTGAACTGTGTTTGTCCTGTGTGTTTTCTCACATATGTCACATCATCAACAGATTATCTAGACATTTAGTAATGCATTAGTCTAGATCTGAATTATCCTCAAAATATCAAAAGCAGCAATAATTAAAGGGTTAAGGCCGAATTCAGCTCAATGACAGAACTTAATGTTTCAACACAATGTTTTTAAAGATTCATCTGATATTATAGTTCAGTCTGGAACAGTCTTTGGCACTATATGAATAAAAATTGTTTGATTGATACGTGTGTTATAATTTAAAATTTAATCTCAGAAAGTCTTGTAACTATTTCCGGGATTTTCTAAAAGTTTTGTTCAACATGTACTCTCGTTAAACGGTGACCACATTTTTAGCGTTTTAGGGCTTCAAAATAAATCACAGAAAACATAAATCTGCTGATATTTCACACGGTTTCAAAATAAGAGTTTTAAAAAAATGATCACAATTCCTTTCAGCCTCAGGTGACATTTTAGCGTTAGCATTTTAAGAAACAAAGCACTGGTGTCCCTTTTTTATTTCCTCTAAATCTGAGCAGTTCTAAATGTTGTTTTGTCCTCTTTTGGATCCTTACTAAGCGGATATAATAATTAACATATCACTCGTTAACTTTCTATGTTTTGTAGGCTTATTGTAATACATAAACAGACCACAGTGATGGTACTCATAAACTCATTTTATTTATTCCCACATTAAATAAAGAGACATCCAGGATTATTTTTTTTCCCAGATTTCATCCTGATTTGTAACAAATATTCCTGTTTTAATGATGATTGTGGGTTAAGCACGGTGTGAGAACGTACAAGCCTCAAGGCGAGGACAGAGGGCAGGTTCGTTCATTAATCTTTGTTATTTACAGTCACAATGAGTGGAGGGGGGGCAACAACAACAACAACAACACGGCAACATATTGCCAAGCAGATTGCCTCGGGCCAAATGTAGCTCGACGTTTTGCTCCATGTGACAGGCGAACATGTCCGACCCGAGACGGCTGCTACTAATTTGTTATTTCTCTTATTTTTCATTGTGCAGTCGTTTACCGCTGTGACAGTTTGCTTTGGTGTAACGTTTATGTGCATCTGCTCATTTTCATCGACCTCCCTCAACATAAATCTCGTAGAAGTATAAACATTGTAAAATATCGTTTGTGGTTCTCACTTCCTTGATGATGTCCATGGGTTGTCCAGACATTTTTGTCTGGAGCTCTGACTCATTTAGGGTTGGAATGAAGTTTGTGTGCACACACAAATTAATTTAATTTTGCCTATTTATTTCCCTCTCTGCCGCCACTATCATATCAACTATTAGGTAGCACCAGAGACTGGAAAAATCTAAATCTTCTTAACTCAATTTTTAAAGGACTCAAAAAGGAGACGTTTGTCTAAAGTTTTAAAGTACTTACAAAATGTGTGCAAGCTTCTGCACGATGTCAAACTTGCAAAGATAAATGTATTTGCAGTATTAGTGTTTGTGTAGTTAGCTTTTCAGGTCATTGCACGTTAGACATGTTAGCATGCATGACTTTGTGTGCAAATTTTTCATGGACTCAATTCCCTTACTTTGCACGTGTCTCGTTAAATAGTAAAGAATGTATCTACAATGAAATGACTAACAACAGTAAAAATGCCACTTTGATATGTAAAGGAAGCTACTGGCAGCCTGTTGTAACACATCCTGAATGGTCCCACCTCTTATAAGAAAAATAACCAATCATAGCTTAGGACCTGGGGCCCATGCCACCCCTGGCCGCCCCGCTGCACGCTCCTGGTGATGTCATTTGGGTTATCAGATGTGACTAGGGGACTAAAAGATTTGCTACAAGGCTTTGTTTGAAAAGGTTAGTGAGACATAAACATTTACCAGACATAGAGGGTGACTGAAAAAAACTTAATGAGTTGCATCATGGGAAATGTAGGATACAGGAGTTTTGCAGGCCATATAACCTGACTTGGTTATTTTTTAGATCGTCTTGACCTCTGCTGCTTCGTTTATGACCTTTTTTTTTTTTTAAATTCCAGCGTCAGTCTATTTTAAATAACTGGTGTGGCCTCTTCAATAAAATATGTGGAACTATTTCAACAAGTCTAATTTGTTTTTGATTGATTTCCCAAATGTAACAGATTAGGATTGAAAATAAAATACTTTTATTATTGCGAGCCTAAGGTTAAAACCTTCAATAACAAAGAAAAAGGGAATTTTTCCTGAAACAACAAATCATCATCCCCTGGAGAGTCTGGGGAAATGTTAGCAGGTCACAATGTTACATCCTCTCCTGAACTCTTATTCTGAAATAACCCTGAGTTCTTCTGTGCATAAACATCAGAGAGGCATTCAATAGATTTCCCACGATGCATTGCTGTCATATCTGGGTCAGATGGTGTTACGGCTCTATGCCATATGTCTGTACTGCAGCGAGGAATGGAGGTCCAGCGTATGTGTGTGTGTTGAGGACATTTGGTAATATGGATCTGCGTGGTTTTCCTGAATGAAGGGTGTGTCTGTGTGATCGCCTTCTTTTGTTCCTCTAACTCCAAATAAAAGTGAAACATTCCTTTTTGAAGTTAAATTGAAATCACTTAAGAATCATTTGCATGTGGCTGACTTAACTCTCAGGGTCACACGAGGCTCTGTTTGGTAACACAGGCCACTGTCTAACTAATAGTTATCATGTAGAACTCTGACATCAGGGCTTTGGGCAAGATTTCATTGACAGAAAATGTATTGTAAATGTTGTTTTCCACCTGCATAGACAGATACTGAATCATATTCTGTCACATTAGATTGTAAAAACAGAGGGGGTCATCATGAAAGCAGAAAGGAAATGAATGTATTTCTTCTTCTGATTTCTGACGTTACCAACGAGTGTAAAACAATCAACACAATTTATGAGAATTAAAAAGAATCAAAATGGATCACAAATTATATGTTTGATTTAATAACGATTCCCGTTATATTTAATCATTGATGTAAAATGTATTTACAATTTCTTCATTCTCTTTGAAAATTGTTCTTACTGATTTAAATCTTAACAACCCAAGGGCTGAATTAACAACAGTGATCATGTTTATGACCACATAGACGCTCGATCAGCCTCGACCCTAAACCTTAACCCCCCCCCCTTAAATCAGAACCTTAAGTTATTTAACAACATGAGTGATCCTGATCAGAATGAATGAATGAATACAAGAAAAGGAAATAGATTTAAAAAAATAGTAATAGTAAAGGTTGTAAATTAAATTAGGTTAAAATAAAATATAAAATATCCAACTAAATTATAGAATTGAAGTGAAAGAGGACAACTAAGAACACAGCAAACATAAGAAGGGTTTGACTTACAGTACATGTGTTTAACAGGTAGAGTTAGTACCTATGTGTAACAAAGGAGTACTAACTTACAGGCTCTGTCTCCAAAAACGTTAGAAAATCATCCCAGATCTTCTTTAAACTCCTCTGATTTCCCCCTCAGGTTATACTGTACATTATCTTTAAATTTGATACTTAGCTCTGTGGGAATCGTTGTACCTGTGATATTATTAAGCGCAGGTATAGAGGTCAAGAATGTATTCAGACATTTGGCAAGTCCAGAACATGTGTATCAGTGTGCATCACTTTTGATTCTTGAACATCTCTGTTGTGGGGTTTTGACCTGAATATTAAGTCACTTATTGAAACAACTAAAATGTACACGAGAGGTACAAGAACACACACATTCCACCAGCGAGTGTGTGTGTGTGTGTGTCCGTCTCCTCATCCCATGAGAGAGTCCACACTGAGCGCGCTCAGCTCACAGGGCAAAAATAATAACATTAAAAATCATCAGCTCAGAGCTAATCCCACCCCGGCCTGTAAACATTTTAATACCGAGGTGATTAGCAGTGATCCTAAACCCCAGACGCCCACCCTCCCTCTCCGCCCTCCCAGACCACGGCTGCACTCCCAGCCCAGCCCTGGCTCACTGTTCTCAGGGGAGGCGTCCAGGCGAGTCCCTGGATTAAGGCCACTCGGTGCTTTGGACCCTCGAGCCCCGAAAGTTAAACCCCTGGACGCTCGCCACTTCATTTCTCTAAGTGGCATCAGCCTCCTTGTTATGATTGTTAATTATAGTTGGATTTAATCAAGTGGCTTGTTGGCAAAGAAGAAATTTAAAATGCTGCCATTTATTGTTTTATTCCTCATTTTGGGAGTTGAGTTGAGTTGAGTGGGATTTTTTGAATTATGGAGTCATGTCTGTCTGTCCGTTACTCTACATACCTACATATATCCTCTTTTATTTCAGTGTGAGAAAGTGAACTGTTGTGTTGGGTAGCGGGGGGAGGGTGCTGATTTTTCAGATGAGCGAGCAGATGTTGCACTTCCTCAAGAGGGATTTATGTCAGATAGGAACACACACACACACACACACACACACACACACGAACACAGTGTGTTATTATGTATGCATTTCAACAGTGAACAGCATCTACTTACTGTTAAGACAAGGGACAGAGGCTGAGAGAAAACACACTTTAATCAAGCTGCTACATGAATAATTGAAGGCATGGTTACAGTGATGGAATGAATTATATTTTTCCATTTATGTCTTATATCCATATACGTCCTGTTTGTGTAATATAACTGCTTTCCATGTTTAAAGGAAGACGATGAAACAAATAAGGAGCAACACTATTTTCCTGTTTTAGCTTTTACAGCCTTTCTGGATCATATACTGTAAGGCCAGAGCTCCCCACCTGCACACAAACATGTTAATACACACAACAAAGGAGGGGAACAATCGCTTAGCTCATCGACTAAGTTCATGATCCACACCATGAAGACAGCCTCTCTAAGGATGCAGGAAGCCAGAAAACAGACAGAAAGTTCTACATGTGTCATAGCCTGCAAGTCATTGGGTAGCCAATCGAGAAATAAGCTTTGATTGATTGACACTCAACGGCAAAAAAAAAGAAGTAACAATATGTTTCCTACTGTTTTGATGCTACTGGTCAACTCAGACCAGTGCACCCAACCAGTGCATTCTTTGTTCATGTTTTAGGTTTGGTAATATTGAGAACGGTAGGCCGTAACAAACTATTGAATGCTGACGCATCTGTAGAACAGTATAATATTTAAATTATAAAATATAATTTAATTGACACTTAGGATCTTTTATTGTTATGTGGTAAGGTGTCATAGAATGGTTAAAACATGGACTTCTCCTTTTGTTTTCTGAAGGAGGCGTTTAAAGTCAAACGGCGGCAGACACCATATTGAAAACATGTTTATCAACTTAACTGTCAGTCAGGAATCTGGAAACAGGCAAAGAGGTGGAACTGATGTGGGCCTTAAAGGCATCACATGAGAGTTAGATAGACGTAGGTTTTGTGTAGCTTTGTCTTGAACCACCATTCAACTTTTGAAAAAGAAATCCATTACTGCAAAATTCAAACCAAAATCCAACATGGCAATAAAGAAAACCCTGCCTGTTCATTTGAACTTAACCCACAATGCACTAAGAGAAGATTGTCGTGAAAGTCACTTTGGTCCAAACAGTATTTTCTGTCATATCACCAACTTCTAACTCTGTACATTTTCTGTTTAGACTGGGTTAACATTGTCCTGGGGGTCTGTTATTGTGTTCACCTCTTTTAGCAAGTGCCTTCTTCTAAGCCGCCTCTCAGTCTCCACCAGGCCAACATCAAAGACGAGACACAGCAGATCAGAAAAGCCAGTCAGAAGCCGTCTGCAGCCCTGATCCGCAGCTCAAACCTGCGCCGAGCCGGCAGCATTAAAGACCTGATCAGTAAATTCTCTGGTCCAGAACAAGACTCCTCTCCACAGAGCCCCTCCTCTGGATCCCCAAAGTCTGCTTTTGCTGAGGTTCCAGAGTCCCCAAAGTCCAAGTCGAGTCCAAATACTCTGAGCACCGTTGGACAAGATAGGAGTCCAGTCCCCAGCATCTCTGTGACCCCTCCGAGCCAGCAAACCAGTCAGAACGGGGCTGAATCGGCTCAGAATGGCAACAAATCAAGTCAGATCACTGCAAGAATCGATTGTCCAGTAGGGGGCAGCACTGAGAAGAGTGACTCAGAAGCTAAGAGGAAAACACAAACGGCAGTCTCTGGTAGAGAGTCGGTGGCAGACTCCGGTATGGGATCGGTAAGCAAAATCTAAATCCCGACCGACTGTTCTGATGTCGTCGCTTGAAAGGAAAATCTCTGCATCCCTCTGCTGTGCATGAGGACAGCACCACAGCATGGCACTGCAGGTGCTAAAATGTGTCTCCTTGCATGATTAAAGCACCCTTCTCAATCTGGATAAGGACTCGAAAGCATGAAACGATTTTACAGCCCGTGCTCTTTGAATCACACTAATCTAAATGGCCTCAAACTCCTAATTTTCTTTGATTCCTTTTCCTGCATCTCATGTTGCATTATCATGCATCTTTGATCTAATACAATAAGATGATCCCTCACATTATCACGGTGTTGATCATGACTGAGAATGATTTGGACAGAACTGAATTTTTACGCTCTGTCGGGGTTACGTTTCTGTCGGGGAGAAACTGTTTGTTTCACAGCTTAAAGTGAAGTTATTCTGCCCTCTAGTGGCCAGAAAATACTTAACTGCAGCTGTAATGAAACTCCGGTCAGCAAATTGTTGAGGACATTATTTTTAAATGAACTGAATGAAAAGTTGATTTCCATTATTTCATGAAATTGTTGTTCAATCATTGTGCTAATCCACACAGTATCTCTTCTTCCAGCAGGATTTAACATTTGGCGTCTTTAATTGAGGTCATTCATTTGAACATTTGTAACTTTTCGCTCTTTGTTAATTTTATGAATACCTCTTCTTTTTTATTGTTTTTATTGATCTTCTCTATTGGTGATCAATAACAACCCAAACACATGCTCAGTGAAATCATCCTGAGTGTTTTCACCCGTCTTGGATATGTGTGTGTTTTTTTGTGTCATTCATGTTTGTTTCATTCCTCCCTCTTCCCTTCTGCCCTTTTCCTCCAGGAGTCAGAATTAGATACAAACAAGCAGCCAGAGAGCCCGTCAGAGGACGAGCCCACCACACCGAAGCCGGCGTCAACCAGCCAGAACCCGAAATATCAGCTGTTCGTCAACAACGAGATGAAGACCAACGGGGTGGGCAGCAGGGATGCAGATGGTCCGGGAGGAGGCGGGCCGATAGGGGAGAACGGCCCCAGGCTGGCCCATTGGGAGCAAGGCCGGCTGAAGAAGAACCACTTTCGAGGGTCCATGGAGTCCCTAGTCTCACGGGACTTGGACACATCGTCTGACAGGGTGGGTGAGGTCGACCTGGGACTGTGATTGTGTGTGAATCGGATCAGGGAGATTAGAGACAGTTTTATGACGATAACATGATGGATGTCTATTATCTGTGAGTCCAGAAACACAAAACCACTTATATAACAGTGCCATCTACTGGACAAAATGCTCCTCTTTTTGTCCATGCACTGCAAAAACACCCCTATCAAGATAAAATATGTCCACTGAGGGAAGTTTGTTCTGGACTCTATCCTGGTGATAAAACCTTAAAGTACTGCATAACAGAACTTATGTCACAGTCTAAAAGTCTTGTTACAGTAAAATGAGAGGAAAATCTGCTGATGTGTTGAGAAGCTATTATTAAGTATAATTCTAATCTAATTATTTATTTCCATTAGGAAAAAAAGATTTTGCAAATGGAAATCAAAGTTACAGCTAATATAAATTCAGATAAATGTGATAAAATAACAGATTTTAATCCAGATTTGTCACAATTAGAAGTTTACAACATTTTCTTTACTTATGTAAATTTCATTTTTGCCATCAAACAGAGAAAACATTTTTTTATCCGAATTGACAAATATGACTCAATCTACGCCTCTGAGTTATTCTTCAGTCTGCAATTTGATTGACTTCTTTTTTTTTTTTACTTTGTATTTCTTTTTGTTTTTGTTTCTTTGGTGTTTTTTTCTGTGGTTAATCATTTTTGTGTTTTTGTTTTCAGGTGGGCATTTATGAAAACACTCCCCCTCACAGGGTATTCAACAGTCCATACTCCACCTCTATGGATTACAACCCCTCACTCCGCATGTCCAAGGTTATGATCTTTTCATTATTAGTTTATGAAAGACTATCCCTACACATCTATGTACCACCTGTATTTTGTTTGCTTTATTCTTCCTTCATGTTTAGGTGTTAGAAATTATTTTAACATCAGAAATGAAAAAAGAAAATGTCAATCGACAAATGAATAACCAAACCTTTTGTGAGAGGATAGAATGTATTTCCACCTCCAACCCTGATGTTAAGATGCAGGTTCAGCATCACCAGCAGGTCTTATAGACTCAGTGAAAAGCTCAGGAGGATTTGAAAAGCTTGAAAAACACACATGCGAGCTTCCAGCACAATCACAGTCTTTTATAACCTGATGCACAGGCAGTGACTGACCCTCATCTGTGCCTCTTCAGACTTTTCAGACTGGACTTTCTCCTGCCACCTCCGAGATGAACCTCTACGGCTTCAACAGTCGCAGCACCAGTCCAGTGGGCCTGCCTACGCCCACCCACTCCCGCCCCCGATACTCGGCCTACGACACCCTGTTAAAGAGAAGGAACGAGGTCAACATCCCTGTACGTTAACACCGCTCAGACTCGCACACAAATACACAACTACAGTAGAAAACACAAACTCCTCCATCACACTTGCACTGTTTTATCTTTTATGTTCATTAAAGCCACAACATGGACTAAATTGTCCATGTCTTTTGTACTAAATTTAGAAGCAAAAAAAAGAACTCTTCTGTATCCTCGATTCACAAGCCATAAGTCTGATCATTTAAAAGTTCTTGCTCCACGACAGTAGCTGCAGTTGCATGCTGATATCTGTTTATACATATTAATAAGAGCCACATCATCGTTAAAGCAGATAAAATTGGTTCCAGAGTTAACCCTAACCCTAACCATTTGGTTTTTCCATTTTTATTCAATACTTGAATTTAAAGCCTGTTGAAATACTATTGAATGATACCAATTGGATTACAAATGAGAACCAAAAATTGTATCATATTCAATTTAGTTTCTGTCAAGTTCGTTCAAAGGCAGAATCTGTTTTCTACTCTTATATAGTTACAGCAGTAATGGGCTAATATCAGCCGACCGAGACATTGGTCAGCTTCAAATGTTAATTTTTATGTTCATATTATTTGATTTTAAAAGCAGCAGCAGCAGCAGCAGCAGCAGCAGTTGATGACAACCCACTACAGCATACGCTCTGCCACTATGGGAGCCCCCAATAGAAAGGACTACATAGAGGAGTTAACCAAGCAGCTGGACGCCTGTCAGAGGGTAAGCATCATCTCGTCACTTTTAACACAAGCACAAAGCTGCAGATGCCTGATAGTTGTCAGAGTGTACTGAATGTTGGGAGAAGTTATGTTCAGGGAAATGGAGCTACAGACATCTACTGTAGATGTGTCATAAAGTGGCTTCTTATTAATAACCAGCTGCAATGTAAGGGAAGAGGTTTTGAGCCACAATGTCTTCTTCTAGATGGTTCAAACATTTGTGGCTTTAACCGATGCTATTTGGTACTTTCTCCATTCAGCGCAACCATTTCCTGGAGGCAGAGAGTGTGGAGATGGATAAGGAGAGGAACCAGATCAGGTTGGATATTTTGATATTTTTATTTAATTATAATTATGATTTTGCTTCTTTTTTATTTACTGTCGCTCCAGCCTATCTTCTAAATGGTCTTATTTACAGTACTCTATAAAGTAATCATTTTTAAAGGAAACTAACACAAGCCATCTAACGACCTTGCTTCCTCTAAAGGTTAGACATGCGTAACCTGCTGGTGAACAACGAGGACCTGCTGAGGAACAACACTCAGCTGAACAACGAGATGAAGAGGCTGAGAGAGCAGATGATAGAGATAGACAGAGAGAAACAAACCATCGCCGCGAGATTCAGAGAGATGGAGGTGTGAGCAGATGGATGGATAGATGGATGGATGGATGGATGGATGGATGTTTGGATGGAGGGACAGAATTATCCTAAAGCCTGGGCATTTGCATGACAAACTGTTTTCATGATTTGTGCAGATTGAGGTGAAGGAGGCTCGGGAGGTGATGGTGGAGGCCAACACCCAGGAGTACGCCTTCAATTTCCTCCAGCAGTCGCTCCAAAACAGGCTCAAGGATGCTGAGGTACACTGAGTTGCATTGCTGCATTTAAAATAAAAAACCTAAACTCAGAGATAATTGTTTCCATGTCCAAATCATGGCAGATTTGGTGGAGTTCAAGCACAATCCAATTTATCCCAATGTTTGGTTGAAGGTATTCAGGAAATGTTGTCTGAGCTCTAGTAAAGCAATCATTTTTTCAATTGAAATTAAACTTATTTGATATTATATGGGTTATTTTGTCTTTGAGAAGTTGTAAAGGAGGGTACTCCAACAGGGTACTGCTGTCACCATGACCTTACTGTATTTTATGGAATAATTCTGCACTGGTGTTACCACAGTTGCAAGTAGCTCAAGTAAGCTGCTAAGAGTAATACAGAGTAGGATACAGCCCCTCTAGGGACCTGGAAACTTGTTAGGCTAACCTAGCTGCTTCCAAACTGCATCCATGTTTGC
Organism: Labrus mixtus; assembly: GCF_963584025.1. NCBI lineage: Eukaryota > Metazoa > Chordata > Actinopteri > Labriformes > Labridae > Labrus > Labrus mixtus. The sequence goes on from NC_083628.1 coordinate 20,812,407, forward strand.
TTGTTATCTTCTAGCAGGTTGGAAAATAATCTAATTAAAATCTAGCAACAGTGTTGTATTAATTTACCCAGCAACAAACCCAGTCTTTCTTAAATTCTGAAGTCTGTGACTAAAATACCTTTCTTTGTAGAAAAAAAAAAGGAGTAGTCAAAGTATTACAGTCCTTTGAAAGTATTTTGGCGGCATGATAAAGAAATGTTAATAAGGAAGTAGAGCTCTGAACTCTCCATCGTTTTGTGTTGTGATGTGTTCAGGAGAGCCTGGAGAAGGAGACACTGCACTCACAGACTCTTAGTGATAAGTTGTGGCATGCAGAGAGGCAGCTGGAGGAGCTGGAGGTTGACCAAGGCACCAAAAACAAGAAGACATCAGCACTCAACAGCACCATCCTCAGACTGGAGACAGAGGTACACAGACAGAGATGTTATTTGACCTTTACAGGCCTGTAAAAGAAGAATGCAATTTGTGAAGGTTAATATATTTGGTTTAGGTTGATGAGACGGAATTTAATTAAGATGATTTATTTATGAATGACAAGAAAACCTAACCGATTTAAACCCAAATAATATTCAGATAGATGACCATGGACATGATACTCTCTTATGTTCCCCTCAGGGACAAAGTGCATTGTATCGCATCATAATGTATTGTATCCTATCCTATCCTATCATTTGTAGAGTCCAATTGAGTGTCTTCAAATAAGAGCTGTTATAGTATTACACTCTGTATACTTTTTTGTATAAACTGCACATTACATCTTCCGTTCCATTGACCTCCCTTTAGATTTTTTAAATTAAAATTGTGGCTGGCAGACAGATAGTTACTGTATGTAAAGTTTAGTTTCATCTGTATATCGTGATACAATACAGCCAAACCTGTAACGAAGAAGTGAGGTAAAGTAAAGTAGGTCCCAGCATAGAGCCCTGAGGAACTCCAAAGGCTTGAGATCAATCCCAGAAATCTTTTCATCACCTCTTTGTTGTTCATGTTTTTAATACGGTACAAAACGACATAGGCAGCAATGTTATATGAAAGCAATGTGTGATTTAGATTCCTTTCAATGGCTTACTATAAATTCAGAAATCATTTGACCAAGGTCAACATTTCTGATGCTGTGTGTATGAACCTGCAAATGTAAATATTTGTGTTTTTGTGTGTTTCCAGCTGGCTGATGCCCTGCAGGTGTCCACACAGGCTGCAGTAGAGCTGAGCCTTCAGCAGAAGCTGCGTGATGACGTGCAACAGAGGGTGGAGGAGCTGGAGGAGACTCTGCTGGAGAAGGAGCAGGAGCTGCAGAGACTACAGTCAATTGTCAACAGACTACAGGGAGAGGTATGTCCACCAGATTGCCATCCATTGAATACCACACATTTGAGAAACTATCTTGTGCTGTTAATGCTGTTGTATAAGTTAAACAAACTGAGCGATTTAAAGCTTCAAACAGCAGAGAATACTTTGGGTACAATGTGTTTTTTTGAGAGTTTTTTCGTGTGTGTGTGTGTGCAGGTCTCTGGTAAACTCATTGATAAGGAGCGCACACTGGAGGAGGAGATCCAGCTGAGAGAGAGGATCCAGCTGCAGTGTAAGCAGGCAGAGAGGACTGTGGATGACCTCCAAATGGAGCTGCAGACCACCAACCAGACAAAAGAGGACCTGGCCAAACAACTCAAACAGGCTCAGGTAAACCATCGGATACTCAATGGCAATAAAAGTGTTAATATGCAGTTTCAAAGTGTTTCAGAAATAATATCTTGCAAAATAAATCAAAAATTGTAAACATAGAATTTATGGCAGAACTGTCATATTTAGTATCACCCTTGGTAAGATTTAAAATGTCACACACCTTCCTCTCTTTATTTGGTATAATTTAAATAAGTTGCTATATTAGAGACTATCCACAGAGGGAGAACATACAGTACATGACCTGATGATTCAAACAGAGATGTCCACTCGAATTAATCAGTCATGCAAATCATTAGAGTTTGGGGTTAATGAGGCATTAATTATGCAAATCCTGTTTAGCAATCAACTCGCTAATTCCATAATCCCAAATGTTCATCACGTTGCTATTTCTGAAGATAGTTAATCTGTCCCATTTCTGAATAACCTGAATGTGTTCTGCTGACAGTTGTCATCAAGCAGAGTGACCTCAGATCACAGGCTGTTGGGAACAACGTTATTTTAGTTGTTTGGAAGATGTTTGAATTCTGTTTTTACCTGGTCTTATTTCAGGAGAAGATGATCGACCTGGAGACCGATCTGGAGGAGCTCCAAGACAGCGAGCAGAGGTGGGCCGCCAAGCACAAGAGAGCTATCGAACAGGTAATCACAGTGGAAATGGAAGGTGTTATTTAAACACTGACGGATAATTCACCATCCATTACTTTAACCGGAATTGAGTGTTGGCTTGTTCTTGAGACATTTCTGCATTTTCCCATCAGACCGAGCAGCTGCAGTTGAAGCTGATTCAAGAGAAAGATCTGAACGACATTCTGGAGACTGACAAGATCTCCATGGAGAGACAGGTACTGTGCAGTTGTGGAATGATTTAAAATAATACTTTGTTGAAGTGTATGCAAATTAAAATAGAGAAACAATAATAAGCAAGCAAAGTGCCTGTAAGATCTGATCTCAAATCAAAGTTCTCTCTTAATCTGTCTGTAGCTGCGTGAGCTGCGTCTGGAGATTGAGGAGCTTCACAGCTCTAGAGTTCAGGAGGACGTCATCTCCAGGGCGGAGACCCGAGTCAAAGAGCTGGAGAACAGTCTGAGGGCCGAGGAGAGGTCAGTCACATGAAAAATCTTCTTTTTTTCTCTTTATATCCTAAGCTGTCTTCACACCTGTAGCTCGGATCATTTATTCAGGACCAGGAAAGGAAATTATTTGAAAAAAGGAAACTATTAATAAAAATGTCACACATATTACAGACAGAAGTACAGTCGTGGTTCTGGTTTCTTTTTTTTTTGATCCAGTTGTAGAATCATGTGTTTGTGTTTGGTTGCAGGAACAAATCAATTCTGGCCAACAGCGTCAGCAAACTGGAGAGGAGGATCAATGAGCTCAGCGACCAGATGGAGGAGGAACATAGGATAGCCAATGAGCAGAAAGAACTGGTACACAAGAACTCATACACTCTCCCCACATGATGGCATTATAACAAAAACAAAGTCTAATCGGGTGCAGTCATATTTAAACCATCTGATCTTCAGTTTTAACTGCCTTGAATAAGGATCATTAAAATAAAACGGCTCATAAAAGATTTAAGAGCCACACATGAGTGAAAACTTGAAAAACTGAAATTCTGGTGTTAGCTTTTGGAATCAATGGGATGTGCTTTATTTTCCATAGTTTTAGACCTAATTTAATCATAAATATACTAAAAGAACTGTACACACATGTCACAAGTACACTCAATCAAAAGGGACGATATTTATCATTAATCTGGATTCACTATACGACTTTCTGACTACACAATTTTCTGATTTGATTAGAGGTATGAGGTTGAAGTCAAATTATGAATAAATAATATTCTTTAAATTAAATTATCTGACAACAAAAATGTTCATTTTATTCTTGTTGTTTCTTTATACATTCAAGTAATCCATTCTAATTGTGAGGTTTTATAGTTATGGAAAACAAAATGTATTTTTTATTTATAGAAAGTGACACTGATATCATATAAAAAAGATCTGTTTAGAAAATTCTTATCAGCTACTGATGCAAAAAACGTAATGATGTCAAACAAGAGAAGTCAAAAGTGGATAGTGCCCTCTGCTGGTTACAAAGAGTATTGCAATATATTATTTGTCTCATCGATTTGAATCGTCCCTGTTTTGTATGGATATCTAATTGTATCACAAGGTATAGTTACATCCTTTCATCAGACAGTGTGTGTTTCTGTCCTGCTGAGTGTTTAAACTCTGTGATTGCTCCTTCAGATGGCTCAGAGGATCCGCTCACTGAAGCGTCAGCTGAACGAGGCCGAAGAGGAGGCGAGCAGGAAGGAGGCGCAGTACCGCCACACCCAGAGAGAGCTGGCAGAGGAGAGGGAGACGAGCGGGCGGCTGCAGAGGCAGCTGCTCGACCAGCACATACAGATAAAGTACATGATCTGATACATATTATAAGAAAGATATTTTGTGAGTGTAACAGCAATAAAAAAGTACTTTTCTAAGAATGTTTCTGAACCCATTTTGGTCCAACATAAAGTTTTTTTTGGCCTTTCTTTAACCTGTTTTTGAGTCATACATGGAGGGAATACTACCTTCAAGAACAGACCTACAGAAGTAAATGGATGTACAGATGTGTTTCTTACTTTCCTCTTGTACAGGTCACAGCAGTGACTTTCATGGTCGGTATCTAAACAACATGTCCCTCTGTCACAGGCGTAAGGACACGCTGACCATCCGTCAGACTCTGGACAACCTGAAGTTGGACCTGAGTGTCGACGACGAAGATGAAGAGAATCCGCCGGAGGAACAAACACCAAGCCAAGTCACTAAAGTCTAAACAATCACACTTCAGCTCATGGAACAGGCAACAGTGCAGTTAGGATGTGTTTAAATGGTTTTTTCGTTAACTGCCACCAAAACCAACAATAATGGAGAAGAGGAAAAAGCCTGTTGTATGAGACAAAACAAATCTCCAGTCAAATTCTCAGGACTAAAGAATGACCGAAGAAGTGACATTAGATTCTCATTTTAGCCATTTGGGGGCAAGGCGGTTTTTTTAAATCTATTTTTTTAACCAGGATGTTTTCTTGAACCATGGATGCCTTTTCTTGAAGTTCAATTGTAAATTAACTTTTATCTTTATCTTTTTTTAACCAAACTTATATTATCCTAATGATCTCCTACAAAGCGTCCCAAACAAAAGAAAGGTATGTGGTCCAATAAGAAACATGAAAAGATTGTTATATTTTTCTGCAAAAATCTTCTTTCTTCTACCTTCAGTATGCTTCACTATTTTCCTTTTATGTGCTGAATTTGAAGCCTGCTTGTAGAATAATTGGGGGGAAAAAAAAGCTTGACCATCATATTTTCTCCTTTTCTTTTCCATAATATTTATAAGAATTTGTTAGTTTACCTTAGTGCAATAAGATGTAGAGGGAAACTTACTGGTGACAAAGACATTTTATTATCGTAGCAACAGACCGCTGGAGTCTGTTCCAGCGAGCTTTTGAACAGTGAACCGTCCAGGAAGGCGTCTTCATTTTGTGCTCCACAGATTGCATACCGTATAAGCATTTAAGTTGAAATAATACTTTTAACTCCCACAGACTTTACAACAAACAAAAAGGAGATTATTTATATCGAACACTTTTTTGTGTTTGTGTTGTTTTTATGATTTCTGATATTTTTCCATGTTCTGTACTTGAGATGTTTGAGGGGTATAATATTAGAGTTTAGTTTGAGGTATTTTATAGGGTTGGCTGCTGTATTATTTAAACTCACTGTGCCTTCCACTTACAGTATCTGTTCATGAAAGGATTGTTTTGTCAGCAAAGACGACGACAGAAAAGGAAATGCAACTCATCACGTTGCCTTTGTTTGTGTGTCTTTGTTAAACTGTAAAATGTGCAAAATAGGACGTTTTAGCTCTCAGAAGTATGAAAAAATGTCTCACCACAGTTTGGATCAAAGATATGTGTCAATGCAAAGTGATGAAGTGAACAAAATGGCATTAAGAGACAGCTTTCATGCCACGCTGTTGTCTTAGTTAATGTCCTGTTTGCTCTTATAATTAGATAACTAGGTGTACAGAGAGAGGCAAACAGGGCTAGGCTGTTTAATTCAAACCAATGGATATTCACTGATTCTCAAAAAGTTCATAAAGACTCAAAGTTGAGAGGATAATCCTCCCCTTTCTCATTGAAACTGAAATGAGCCCAGCTCTGGTCTGCATGCTTCATCAAAAGCTGTGGTAAACACTTAAAGCTACTTTTAAGACAAAGATGTTCTATGTTTACATTGGTTGGTGTATTTGGCTTTTTTTGGAAACAGGATAATAAATCTTCTGTTTGTGTCTATAGAAAGGTTTTTATAATTCAGCTGTTGGGGAGTAGAATTGCTGCAGAGTGTCACTGGTGTCTTTTTTTTGTTGTTTAATGGAGGAGGTTGACAGTGTCTACACATATGTAAAAAAGAAATAGAATACACTTGACTTATTTTTGTAACTACACTTCACATTCTGCTGGCTCTGCTGTTCTCGGGTATTTATTTTTGTTGTTCATGTTCTCTTTATTTTGGTGAGAAGTTTCTACACAATGGAAATAAACTCTTCTTCACTGTAAATTCTGGATGTAGTGTTTTTTTTGTCTTAAATAGTTTCCATTATTTTTGCTTTGATTACGAAAGCGCTAAGCAGACATTCATCAACACTTTTCTGGAGAACACAAATGATTAAAGGTAACATATTAACATATTATTCTCCTTTTTAACCAGTTTAAATAAGTTTCAGAGCTCCCCAAAACATGTGTGAAGTTTCTTGTTCTAAATCCACTCTGATCCTGTATTTAATCATGCCAATAAACCCCTCTATTTCAGCCTTGCTCAGAACAGGCTGTTTCTGTGTCTGTAGCTTTAAATATGTAAATGAGCTGTGTCTGACCACGGCCCCTCTCTGGAAGGACTTGGGTGGCTCGGGTTTTCTTGCTCCATGCCTTATCGTTTACGGTGAGAAGGCAGACTCAGAGGACAGAACAAACACGTAGCTGTGGGAGTGTCACCCACCTGGGGGAGGGGTCATGAAGGGAAAATCTCCAAACGGCCTGTTTGAGCACACATTTTCTGAAAAGTGGAGCAGGCAAAAGACAGAGAGGATGAACTTTTCTCATAATTTGGGTGTAAGTAGCTCCCGCAGTAGCTCAGTCTGTAGGGACTTGGGTTGGGAACCGGAGGTGCGGACCAAATATGGAAGATGGTCTGGTTGCTGGAGAGGTGCCAGATCACTTCCTGAGCACTGCCGAGGTGCCCCTGAGCAAGGCACCAAACCCCCTCCACACCATCAGCTCAGGAGCGCCCATTGTGGGCAGCTCCTTCACTCTGACATCTCTCCATTAGTGCATGTCCATAGCATCCTGTTTGTGCATGTGTGTATATTTCAGCCTATATTGTTGTATTGTATATTGTATATGTTTGTGTTGCATGATTAACAGAGTGTAAAAACAGAAATTTCCCCTTGCGGGGATCAATAAAGTAAATCTTAATCTTAAACAGGCTAGGGACACATATTAGGGTTAGAGAAACATGGTGAAGTGTATTTTGAATAATATGTGACCTTTAAATGCCTTATCTCTCGATAAAAAACGCTGGTTTTCTTACGATAACGGGTTCATTTCCACTGATTCGATCTTAATAATCTCCGCTTATCTAAAAAAGCTCACCGCAAAAAATTATACAACTAATCAGAAAAATGAACACTTGGACATGAATCAGCATAATAACCAACTTTCATGACAGAAGGCGGGTTTGATTGAAAAATTGTTTAAATGTTTTCACTTTAAAGTTTGACCCATCTGTCAAGACGAAAGAGGCGGGGTTTAAGACCTATACTGTATCTAGGCAGCAGGGGGAGCGCTGAATATTTTGGCATCACTGTTGTCTGTCCCTTTGTATATATAGTCTATGGTCAAAGTCTTTGGTTTTTGTAAAGTATTACCAATATTCTATTATTAAGGATTTGTTTTTGCGCTTTTTACATTTAAGTTCAGGTTAAATTTTCTTATTTTTTTCTTCAATAAATCCACACAGCTGTCACTATAGCCAAGCAAACATCCCAAAGAAGAATGAAACGAGGATAAAACAAACACAAATTTATTTGCAGCTCGGACATTAGAAACATTAAACACATCGCAGGTCATTTCATTCTCAATGTGTCAAACATGCTGACGGTGCAACAAACACACACAGGCATCAAAACACACTGTGAAATCAGAAGAGAAACGAGTACGAACTGCAGGCATCAGAGAGAACTCCACACAGAGGATTTCCAAAAATAAAAACTCTTAGAGGTACTTGGATTGAGTCATTATTTTCTTATAGTATATCTGGCACACAAAACAACATCTTGATTTCTGGTGTCTTTTGTCTCTGCTTTGAAATCTATGATCAATAATGCATTAAAATATCCAGTAGGTAGCTCACAAACTTTTACAGAAGATCAGACAGAAGAGTTAAGAACAGGCACGACACTGTCTCCTCAAATCATGTAAACTTTCAGAGTGAATACAAACACGATTAAAAATCATTCAAGACTCGTGGGATAGATGCTTCATGGAAAACATGGCACAAGGAAGCGAAAATCAACATCATGTCAGTTAATGTGAGATGTGACTGAATACAGATTATATGAGCAAAAAGGCATCAGATGATAAACTCAAAATCAATTCTGAGCGAATATAATGAGCAACGTATAAAAGTATTGATAAAGCTGACAAATTGGTTCAGAAGATTGTCACAATTAAAAGGCATCAGTTTGAGATAGTAAGGAAAATGGACGTCCATAACGAGAGGATTGGAAATTTAGAGCCAGTGTTTTAAAGTAGGCCTGCACGATACGGGGAATATATGCAATGTGCGATAACACGGTTTAAAATTGCGCTAACGAGACAACTCAGTTTTTCTCTCTTTTCATAATCCGTCAGATGTCACACAGCACTTGTGTTTCTGAGATGTTTGACCTTCACATCCAAAGTGGCACCAATTTATCAGAGCGTAGCGTCTAGGCAGCTGCTAGCTAGCATCTGACTGTATCTAAATGGTGTTAAAGCATGGTCATTGTTCCCAAGCCTCCTTCTGATGTGTCAAATGAATACATGCTGAGTGAGAACGTTTTGCTTGTTGCTATGAAATAATTAATTTTTATTTATCGCAATAAATTCAATGAATTTGCGATTAATTGTGCAGCTATAAAAAGACTGATAAATCTCCGTTAACTATTATTTTCATGGGTTCATTTTGTTTCCTTGACTCACTTAATCTGAGCTGTAAGGCAGATCTTAAAGATTGATTTCTTTTTCTTTTTTCCTTCATTGTGAAAAAAAAAGTAATTCAAATACTCATTACACATAAAACGTTTGCTGTATATACCGTTAAACTTCAACTAGCCTAATAGCCCGGGCTTTTATTTCCTTCAGTTTATAAAATGACCTAACCCTTTTTTTGGTACAGGCGTCACTAAGAGACTAAATTCATGCACAGGAAATATTGGACAGACTTTCAAATTGTAAAATTAAGTAAAAAGAATATTTAACTTTGGACAAAATTAGGATATCACTCAACACATTAAATTAAAAATCCTTTATTTGATTTGATCTTTGTTTAGCTTTGACAGCCCAACCATGCCCACCTGCTGGACGGTGGAAGAGAGAGGGAGACCCCCTTGTTAATATATTTTGATCCGCAAACTAAACAACACTTAATGCACAGAGGCCTCTAATTGAGACCTGCATTTATTTGTCAAAATGTGCAGCAACATCGGGCTAGTAAAAGGGACTGGGCCTTAAATTGGGATGGGCTTTTATTTGAAGTTTTACGGTAAAACTAAATTGATGATCTTTTATCTTGCAACTTCCAAGTTCAATGTATCTGCAATCACGTTGTGTTACATAAAGAAACTGACAAATGTCCAACTACAGGTCCTCAAAGTTCAAAATACATCCTGACAGCCCTGCTTTTGTGTGTCGTACTGATGGTGTACAAAGTTATCATTTCACTGGATAATGAAAAAAAAAATGACAGGAGAAATTTACCCGAAATGGAATGATGCAACTCTGTACAATATTTTAGCCTCTTTTAGCTTATTGTTTTGTTTTTAGAGTCTTAGTAAATCCCTTTATAAGTTAAAAGGTTGACAATTTCAGCTTGAAACCACTGTTTATACCTGCCCCGCATCAAACAGCAAGACGACAAAGTCAGCCATGAGCTGGTCATATAAGTCTACCAACAAGAGAGCTCTTTTATAGCTCTTTTTATTTGTAACTCTCAACGTATATAAGGTGATGCCGAGGCCTTTCTCTGCTTGTGTCACTGTCATCAAGAATATAAATATCAGTCATGCAGCTTCAAACAACTTTAAGGTCAAATGTGATATAACTGACATATCGCCTGCTTTAATGTTACAGGACGTGACTCATGAAGGGAAGTTGCAAGGGAAGTGTTCAGAAATAAGTAAATAAACAAAATAACCTGACCTTCTATTGAAGTAATACTTACATACTTGAAGTTCAATTAGTGAACTGTGAATCAACTGAGAAACCATGAAAACAAATCTTAAAAGATACACCATTATCTGTGGACATTATCCAGTGTAATGCTGATGAGAAACTGGCAGAGAATGTAACAACGTGAGCCATCTCCTTGTTTCATTGTGATCAGCGTATTAACAGCAGTGGGTGTTTAATATGGCACTGAGATCAGCTGCTGGCAGACGACTCTGCGTGGCTGTTCAACAACAACAACGAGAAACACAAAATAAAATAAAAACACATTCTCGTTGGTAATTTTCTCAGCAGAATGAGGGTTGAGTTCGTTTTAAAAAACCTTAACAGTGTTGTTTTTTATGGATCCAGAGAGCACAATACTGACTGATAAAAGTAATGTATGCACTATTGAAAAATCAAATGATGTGATTTTGTAATCTTTATAAAATGCGGTTGGAAATGTTGTGTAAACTGAAGGATGACACGATGATTAATCTGCCAACATTTGTAAAGTAAAAAGATAATTCCTCTTGTACACGCTGCACCTCGAGTTGACTGAACATGTTTTGTAACGTAAGGCAGATCAAGGTAATACTCCATGTTAGTAAAGAAGGTGGGTCGCACTTAAAACTAAAGACAACATCTTCAAATCCAAGCTGAATGAACCCTTAAAAAAAAAGTCAATTTGGATATTTTTTTGTCAAACTGATGTTGAGCTGTGCTCTTGCATGGCATCCTCATAAAAAAACAACTGAGCCTTTTAAACTGAACTGAGTTGAAACTGTAGCATGATTTCATGAGCAAAAAACAATGTAGTGTTAAGCAAAAAAAAAAGAACATGACAAAAAATTGGTCCACAGATTTCTCAAGGGGCTCTATTCAAACCATTTATAATTAATAATCAACATTGTATATATTTATCACTGTAGCACTTAAAGGGAGTGTAAAACTACACTTTTGCTCGTTAAATGTTACAAAATGTGATGCAAACTAAAGAGGGAGAGGCCAGAAGGTGTATTCAGACACCTTATTATTTGTATTTGTGTTCTGAGTGGAACTTGAATCCAGCCAATCACAGAGGCAGTCGCCCGTTCCCTTTCAAAGCAGCGTCCACTGAGTTTTGCATGTTGCAAACAAGGTAAAGGAGCGAATGGTTCTCTGCTGAGGGAACAGATCTGCTTATGCACATGGGGAAGGCGTGCCAGCAGAACATCTACAGGAGCAGCAGGAATTCACCAAAGCTCCCTGAGGTGACGTAGCTGAGGGAGAAGGTGTCAGCGGGCCATTCCTGGCTCCACCAGGACACCTGCATGATGCCTGAAGCAGTTTGCTAATGTCAGGAGACAGGTTGCTGAGTGTGAGGAACACACAAGGTCCAAGCTTCCTAGAGGGTGCGTCACTTTTTTAAACATTTTGTAGATGAATACGTTAGTTTTTTGGGGTTTTTTTTTGGGGGGGGGGGGGGGGGGGGGTTAAGAGCACTAGGCAATGAAAAAATGAAACAAACCAAAATAAAACTTCAGATAACTTTCTTTTATAGACATGGTAACTAAAAAAAAGAAATTGAAGTGTGAGATATAAAGAATACAACTAAAATATGACAACACAAATAATAATACGTTTGTTTTAATATAAATATTTGAACAACATTGGTCATATGTGTGGCCTTAAAGCGACATTTCACTGTCTGATTATCTGTTACAAAGAGATGAGACATCGTCTGCTATTGGCTGCCCTGACAACATGACGTCACCCAACTGACAAATCAGAAATATCTATTTGCATAATAATTATGCCATTTTGTTATAATGGTCCCCTCCAGTCATACATTTGGTCAAATCCATTTATATTGAATTACATTGGGCCTCTTTTACATCTTTGATGGATCTGGAAAGAAGACATCTTTTTTTATATATTAATGGATGAAAAATCTTTCATTTGCAAATTGGCACCTCCAGGGCAGCAGATATCTCAGCAGATGTATCTCAAACTCCAAAATAGATTAAATATCTGTTCCACCAGTGTAACAATGCTTTAAAAGCCAAGGCAGTAGGTCAGTGAAACAACACGTCTTTCCTGGTCTAGGCATGGACACACTATATTAATGATAAACGATGCAGGTTTTAGTCCTCCATTGCATGCTGTACCCATATTTGTCTTACAATATGAATGACCACTCCAGTCGGGTACCATCATGAAGGTGTAATGTACAGTTAGCTTTACATCAGCGACGTCTGACAAACCAGCTAGCTAACGGAGAGCTAGCTGAAGTTATTAAATGTGTGGCAATAGGAAACAGGAACAGGATAAAAACTATCCGGTGTCTGTATGAGAAAACGCCAAAGTTTCCAAGAAGAGCTTAGCTGGCTGGGTTACCTTAGCTAACCTTATAAAAGCTATTTGTTGTTGATAGTTGGTGTCAAAAGTCAGACAGGGAATTCAGATACATAGCATTAGCATAACATGAGCAACAACCAACTCTATGACCGCAGTATGGAGAGAATGTTGGATTCGTCTTCATATGGAGCTACAAAAATATCATCTTTACTCCAAAACAGTCAGTTGTTGCTTCGTCAATAATAGCATGTTGCTTTTAGCCATCGCTAACACTGCTAAGCATTAGCTAGTATCTGGTTAGTTAGCTTCAAAGTGGAGGCAGGTTGCTACAGACTTTTGAGACACAAGTGTTTTTTTTATGAATGAATACCAACAGAAATCATGTTTGGTCAATTGTGTTGATCCAAAATAATAGTATTTGTTGCTAACAATACAGAAAATAACCTACTTAGTGGTGTGTGTGATTATTCACAATTGAATTGTATACAGGCGATAAACCCTTGTTTTCTCGTTAATTTAGCTCATTGTTACAAATGTTAAGTATTATACAGGCCCTTATATTTATCTACCTAACATGTTGAAATTAACTTAACAAAAAATGTAATTACTGCTCAATATGTTATCAGAGACTGCATGTTAAAAAGAATCATAATAAGCCAAGAAAAGCAACGATCACCCGGGTATCAACAACTCCAACGCCTTTTTGGACTCTTTACTTTTCCAATCCGTCAAAAAGACAAAACGGCTTGGAGCATATTAAACAAAAAATGGGTACAGCATCCGTGACAGTAGGAAATGGGGAGATTTTTTTTTTTGATTGGTCACTGCTCAGCCTGATCAAAAAGGAAATGTTTTAGGAGACAATTACGACTTCATTTTCAACAAAAACAGCCTGATGTTAAACTCTTTGCGGCCCAGATTAGTCTGTCATCCAATGACGGCCGAAAAAGGCAGCACGATCATTCATCCGTTACAATTTGACACACATATAAGACTTCAAAGAGTTGAAAAACATAGATTTAAACACCTATTTAAGCCATTTTAGATCACTTCACATCACTCAAGCCACTTTTTGAGAACAGAAATGGGAGCTTGCAGAGCTTAATTCCCAGGTTGCGTGTTTTAACGAGGCACATTATGTGTCTGACAGTGAGGAAACGTTCACCTGTCTGTTTTAATTTCCTCCGTAAGGAGCTCAAAGGCAGACAGGCTGAGAATGTATCACCTTCAATGTCCACTAGAGGGGGACAGGGTTGTTTCATTGCCAGGGTGGCGGACAGGAGAAGGGAGAAACCAGGGGTGAAGAGAAAAGAAAAATGAGCAGAGGATGGATCATGGTTAGTTTCAGAGAAAAGAGAGTGAACGATGTGCAATAAAAGAAAGAGAAATCAATCGAAGGTGGGAGTGTGGCGAGCCAAAAGGACAGACAACAGAGGAGGGCTGGACTGGTTGTTTTTCCTGAATCACCTCTTCATCTAGCATGCACATTTCTTCTCACTGGACTGCGAATCGGTGAGCTTTGTGGCCCCGTTCCCATTGGCTGACTCTGCTGGTGGTTTGTCAACACACTGCTCCATCCTCTTCATGACCAGGTCCAGCAGCGTTATCACCGACTTGTCCACCTCAGCACCTGTCGCTGCACTGGTCTCGAAGTAGGGGATCCTGTGAGCAACAAAAACTTTTTTTTTTTTAATGCCAACACTTCTGAATGTTTAAGTCTGTAACAGCGGGGCTATTCTTATTATCACAATTTCAATGTAACCACAAAAGCAGCCTGTTTTAATCGTTTGATGGGTATAATGGACATGCTTTCACACCATATTGACGCAGTAAGAAGAAGCTCAAGCTAAACATCAGCCTCTCTCAGATTAATGGGTGCCAATTCAGTGGGGGAAAAAATGCTTTTTGGATTTATTTTAGATTAAAGAGGGACATGTTGCTAAATCTGGTTCTGTGTAAAACATGTAGAACAGCACATAGACAGAAACTGTGAGGGAAAGCTAATATGCACTCTTTAATTCTTATTCATTTATCACACCTCATATCGTTATCATAATATTGAACAAAGTTATCACACATTGCATATTGTTTTGATATAGTGCAGGCCTAATTTTCATGCAAACATATTCCAGTTTATTTGTTGTTACACCAAAATGAAAGCAAAGAAATAACATAACAATAGTAAAACTTTTATATGGGCTGTAGTTAGGACAATTGACTGTATAAGTCCCCTTTATGTATAATTGTATAATAATAAATAGTTTGCTTAGTTTTCCAGGGTTAAAAGGGAGATACTTCCTTGTGCAGAATGTTGTTGCTAGGCAACATCAGGACAAGCCAGGTCAGACCTGCTTGGCTGGCTGCAAAGACACCAGGAAACAATTTGTACCTTTTCTTATCAGGAAGCCATAAGCTGAGAAATTGTTGAAAAGTCAAGAGCAGTCAGACTGCATCAAGGTAAGAAAAGGTTAAGATGATGGACAAAAGTTATCTGTCCAGCTAAAGTCATAAATGAGCTCTTGTAGCAGCTGAGGTGTTTGAAATGAGAGCTGATAGGAAACTCTGGAAACAACCTTACCCGTATTTATCGGCCAGCTCTTTGGCCTGTTTCTCCTGAACCTCCCGCTGGTCGGCCAGGTCCGCCTTGTTTCCTACCAACACGATATCTGGATTCTCACAGTAGGCATTGGCCTGTAGCTGGCCTGGAAAAGAAGAAATGCCAACATCAAACGGTCACAAAAAAATATAGAAAAACATGTACAAACTGCACAACTGAATGTGAAAGTGAAATGTGTATCTGGAGTCCTCTGAATAAAATGTAAAACTTGCATAACATTTTACCTACTGATGTTTTCATTCATGCTTTTATCACAAGACCTTCATCAGCAGTAGTCTGGGTTAATGTGCCAGATTTGATATTAGGTATTATATTCACTTTTTCCATGAACAAAAAAAATAGGAACACTTGTATAGTGTTGGGTCCTGAAAGTTTTCAGAAAGGTAACCATGTCTTAAAAGCAAATGTGTATTTTGCATCACTAATGATTACATGTTCAGATAAATATTTTATTATATCTTATGTTTAATCATTGTAATCTCTGACCATCACATACATGGGTAGATAAAGCCTTTCCCTCATGTTATGATGTTGAGCTCAGGAGATATTTTGAGAATTAAATAGTTAAGTGAAGGCGGGAAAAAGAGCTGCTGTGACGGCTCCTTTTCTGTCAAATGTTAAGATCCCCAAACTGTCCAAGTGAAGCAAGTTTCATCCTTTATGCTGAATCTAAAAGTCAAATATATCAGATTGACCCGGATAAAACCGGCTTTGATTTATTTTTATTTTCAAATTAAAAAAATAAAGACTGTAATGTCTCCTGTTTTTTCATTTATTTTTCTAGGCTGTTTGGTGCCTTTATTGTAGAGATAGTGGATAGAGTTGGAAATCAGGCAGAGAGCGAGACTGGAGAATGACATGCAGGAAAGGAGCCACATGTCGGATCTGAACCCGGGCCGCCCGCTTGGATGACTACAGCCTTAGTACATGAGGCACGCACACTCACTAGGCTACCAGTGCTTTTTAACATGGAAACTGAATAGTAATGCACAATCTATAAAATCCAGAAGATGAAACCATGTTTAACGATTTCTTAACAAGTAGAGGAAATGTGATGTTGACAACATACTCATCCAGTTTCTGACGTTGAGAAAGCTCTGCTGGCTGGTGAGATCAAACATCAACAGGAACCCCATGGCGTCCCTGAAGAACGCCGTTGTCAGGCTGCGAAACCTGAAAACGCACATATCAAGACAAAAAAAAAAGGAATGTTAAAATACAAATATGATTTAATAAGTTTTTCAGGCAATATCTGCTTTAAATGTATAACTACAAGAAATATTCCCCCTAGTGCCCTACTTCATCAAAAGATACATTTTCAGTGCATGTGCAACAACATTTAGTTTCCACATCACTTGGTATCACACAAGTTTCACTGTGGACCATGATCTGATTCATGACCAGTTGTAATGTCATAAAGTCATGCTTTTTCATGAATACCCTGAACTCGGATTTGACGGTAGCTCAGGGAAAGTTTCCCCTCGCTTCAGATTCTGCTCGGTATAATTGGTCGACGCTCTACCGGAAGGTCAGGGGTTCAATCCCCAGCTCCTGCAACCACATGTCCGATGCGTCCTTGGGCAAGAAACTTGAATTGTTTCTGCTGCTTTGTGGGTGGTGTAAGAATGTGTCTGAATGGGATTAGTTACTTCTGACGGTCACTTTACATAGCAGCTACTCTGCTATCAGTGTGTGAATGTGTGTGAACCGGTAGGTGTGACCTGAGGTGTGAAAGCGCTTTGAGAAATCAGAAGACTAGAAAATAACTATACAAGCTCCAGTCCATCCACCATGTGCACCACTGGCTAATGGTAGCCTTCAGATTTTTTGCTAAAATCAATCAATCAATCAATTTTTATTTGTATAGCGTCAACTCATAACAAGTGTTATCTTGAGACACTTTACAAGAAGCAGGTAAAATACTTTACTCTTTGTCTGTTACAAAAAGCAGGTAAAAGACCTTACTCATTGTTATGTTACAAAAGAGCAGGTAAAAGACCTTACTTATTGTTATAAAAGAAAAGTAAAAGAAAACAGTTCCTTCTACTGAAGCCCGTATGTCACAGCAGTATGGTGACCCCTGGCTGTGATTGGCTCAAACCTTTAATGACGATAGTGGGAAGATGAGATTGAGTGTGCTGCTGTTTGTGTCCCTAACACTTAGTGTACATCCCAGTTCATTTGTTTGTTCTCTGACGTGCTCAGCTTCTGGGTGTGACACTGGAGAAAACATGGGACCAACTCTGTGAAAACACTTCCTACAAGTCTTAATGAGCAAATACTTAACATGCAAACATTTGGCATAAAGCGACAAATATCAGGGGTGTTTCCACAGCAAACAGTCTGATGACGCGACCATACAGGTTGAATATAAGACTTTGATTAAAGGATCATGAGGATCAGTTTATGAATATAGGAATCTGCTGCGTTACACTGCCCTTAAGTTGAATAATGATGTAACAAACACTGACTCATCCTGCGATGAGTCAGACCTTTAGAAAACTGATTCAACAGATCAAGGCCAGTTCAAATTGAAGACCACACACGCCAACACACACTGAGACATGATTGATAGATGCTGCCATATTGTCAAGGACACACATGGAAACATACAATCAGATTCTCAAACCTCCTTCTTGAACCATCCAGTATGGTAACGCATACTTTACATGATTTTAGCATTCGCTTCAAAAATGGATTTGACATATCTGGAATTTTCAAGCAAAATAAACCATGTAGAGAGTTACACTGGTTTCATAATATGCAAGATGCATTTTTGCTCATCAACCAAGCATCCAATCAACAGACCCTTTAAGATTCTGTTGCCATAAAGAATCTGAAGAGTTTAACTAATGACACCCAACATGTTATGAAGGATGAAACAGAGTGATTTTGTATTTCTGGAGAGACGTGCATGGTGTGAGGATCAGCCCACCTCTCCTGTCCAGCTGTGTCCCATAGCTGAAGGTGAACTTTGAAGGTTTTCCCCGTGGCCGCCCCAGTGGGGTTGGTCTGTGTGTACACCTGAGGAGAAAGAAGCAACACTTAGTTTAGACTAAACACACACAATAAATAATGTGTGTCCTCTTAACACTCTGCATGCAAACATTTACCTCATAGCTGCTTCTAATTTATGAGGGTAATTTCATTTAATCTAATTGATATAAATGAGGTCGACAGGGTCCTACACCAGTGGTTCTCAGCTTGTTTTCCCTTGGAGCCTACCTTACTTGTATCCAAGAAAAGCCGAGCCTCCCCAGGACACACAGGGGGGAAAACAAGACACATAGCTGACAATCATTTCCACTGATAAATGTCTCTTTTCTGGTATAAACTTGACATTCTTTTCTCTTAATATCCCAACAGAATGCACTTATTTCTTACATATAATATATAATCATTTAATTTTCCAGTAAATATGTTATTGTAAGTAAATGTGTGCAAATCTTATTTTGACAACCTCAGAGCGGGCCAAGCCTTGTGAGAACTTTGGCTTCCCCCCAATGTCTTAGACCGCCCTCTCAGCAAAAAGCAGGAATATTCAACTGCCCCCCCCTCACTGCAGCCTCCACAGTGACACTTGAGTTGAAGCAACATCTCTCTATATGAATGTATGGAAGCGATCCTGCATTTTTTTTTATAGATCTGCATGCCCGACTAACAGACGGACAGAGATCTGTTCAGTGTTCATGACTCTGTTATAATAAACTGTGGTGTGATGCGGCAGCTTGTGTTTGTGTCTCTGCAGGAAGCCTCGGGCATCATTCACACCTCTCTGACTCTCCCACATGAGACACTGTCACTCTCTCTCTCTGACGTTCTTTTAAAGGGAAATTACCGCCCACCCACTCTGTCTCCTGATGTGGTTGGTGGGCCTGAAGGACTCCAGAGTATTTCAGATTGGATTTGCAGTCTACACATTTAATCGTACCATTTGCAAAGCACCTGCAACAACTACTTGAACTTGAACAATGGCATCCTCGTATCTGATTCCAGAGAGTTGAAGAAACAAAGAGGCTGGCTACATTTCGCATTAGCATCCGTCCTGTGTGATCAGTTAACAAGTGGATAGCCTGAATGTGTGAATACACCCCAATCCATGGGAGGACAGATTGGTAGTGTAAACGCTCATGCTTCCTGTGCGGTATTAAGGACTATCCCTCAACGTGGAGAACAATACTGCCTCCAACGAGTTTAAACGACAATGCATTGAGGGCCTGATGTACTATGAATAGTAGGGCTGGGTATCTTTGGGTGTCTCACGATTTGATTCAGAATCTATTTTTTCAATGCAAAACTATTCTTGATTCATGATTCAAAGTTTATGTTTTGAATTAGTACATAAGTACATAATTCAGGATCTACTCCAGTTATCTGTGAGACTGGCTTGCTGCTCCATTTGGCAGTCTACTGAGTCAAAGAGCTAGCATTAGCACTTAGCAGGGAGTGACTGACTAGCCCAAAAAATTGATTGTGGAGAAGAGGCTGTTTGCATCTTTACTCTGCATGGTACTGCACTCTCATACTGTACTGATGGAGCTCAGCACCATCAACATACAGATGATCAGCTAGGAGGTGTGGGGGAACTTTTAAGAGTTAAATGTAAGTCCAGACTGGAAAAATGTGAATGCCACACATCAAAACAGTATTTCAGAAAGCACTGGCTACTTTCACTTTCAAAACTATCCAATAAATTAAAGAGTTGGGAGTCAAAAGACTTTAGTCTGCATAATCTGAGTGAATGGTTCACATTCAGCTCTCTGCTCCATGTTCCATAAAGACCAAGAAAAGAAAAGCCAATGACAGCACTAAACTACAGCTGTGATCACACCTGTCTGCTTCTGTTTCAGTCTGGAACATTCAGATGTTATCCTAACACACACACAAACACAGAGAAACAGGAGAGGAATGGATAAATAATTAATGTATGAGTCATCCAGTGTGTCGGGATTAAAGCTGCATCGACAGTATTTCCAACGTACAAACACTCAAAGGCATCAAGGTGATTAACGCCCCGCCCACTTCCTGATTAAGATAACCTTACCTCAGTTGTCTTGGTGTATTTATCCTTATGAGACCTCAGCAGCAACAGTAAATGTTTTAACAGCTTACAGTGACAATTTAAAGCGATAATTCATCCAGAATCAGTCTTTGAAGTATGAAACCCTCAACAAATTTGATAGGTGGCTGTTTTTCTAAATTATTTTAATACCACTCTTGCTAACACTGGAAAAACAACAAACTTAATCTTGCTTTTTGCCAAGAGAGGAATGAGAAAATGACTATCATCGTTGCATATGAAGCTTTAACAGGCAGGTTATCAGCTCTGAAGGTTAAACTGGGATAAAAAGTTTAATACTGTAAAACCACAACAAGCCGGCCCCCTCCTCCATAGAACCGATGTGCATGCAGGTTGACACAGACACTGAAGCTTCACTTTATCTCCTTTATATCTGGACCAGTTCTCTTGCCCGCTTCCGTCGCTGCAACACCTCTTGGTTTGCTGTTTGCCTGGCAAACTGAGGGGCGTCCAAAACGGCTGTGTGGGGGTCGCCTTAAAACCGCCTACCTTCTCTGGTCCAAACAAATCCAGAGCATTCAGGACCAGAATCTAAAGTTAGAAGGAGGACATACTGGCTGCTGCATTGTTGTCAGAGAAGCCAGCACTTCAACATAGCATGTTTCCTTAATGTCTGATCATATAGTAAGGACACTTTATGAATTATTTCAGTACATATTTTACAGATTGGACATCTAACAAATAGGAAATGCGTTAAACTAGAAAATCAAAATGCACCTCTCTCAGCTTTCTGAAACATGGTTTCTGTCTTTCATGTTATTTTTTTATCATGATGTTTTATCACGATGCTCACATTTCCTAGAAGTTTAGTTTATAATGAGTTATTTGATGGATTAAAAAAAGGGTATAACATTGTAATTGACAGCTCTGTTGACAAATACTTGGGACAGCTAAAACATTCCTTTCCTTTGCTAAGACCAACTCCACATGATGTGCCGTTTAAAACGTGGTGACAAAGCCATTTCTTCACTGATATTTCATCCCAGTTTCTCGTTTGATCCGACCCAGTTCTGACCTCCCTTTACAACTTAAAAAGACTGTGACTCATATCAGCCGCTGTGGGAGCTGACAAACACAGACCTGACCTGACCTGACCTGCAGACTCTTCTGTGATCAGTTCAGATCAAAGAAAGTGTCTGGGCACATTGACATGGTAACTATGGTAACCAAGCCTGCATCACCTGTGTGTAAGGTAAGGGTTTGGTTGTTTTTTTATCATAACATTTGACTTCTTGCAGTGCTGGTTCAGCCCGGTTGATAGATCACGCTCACTGGTTCGACTCCTGATCCTGACACTGTTTGGTTAATGTCATCACTCTCCGTATTTCCTGTCTCGCTCAAACTGTACTATCCAATAAAAGCCCTAAACATAATCTTTAAAAAAAAAAAAAAAAAATCGATCTTATGTAGAGTTGAGGCTAAAACTTTTCTGATTCTGATTTCTGAAACCTGATTCATGGTCAGACAAACAGAAATATCTCAATAGAAGAAAATAGGGTTGACCTGATAACAGACTGAAACTTTTTAGCAATTTTATGAACAATCTAATTATATTGATAACAGTTATAATGCCATGGCAACAAGAATAAGTCCTAGGCAACATATTTTGGAAACTGTATAGTATAACAGTATTCAGGCTAATGTCTGCACACTGTCTGAACTGCACAAACACATTTTGCAAAAACCACTAGCATTGTCAGCACATTTGTGCAATATGGACCGTGCAGCAGCAACTTTGGGTTAAAAATATGACTGAAGATCTGAAGTTTTATTTATAGCTCTGGTACTATTCAGATCTATGGATTTAAATAATACAGATTGCACCGTTTTTAAAACATGTGTCGTAAATTATTTAAATATAATTTTCCTTTTTTTGATCCCTCATTATCAGACGTAAGAGATCACAACTCACCACTCTCTTTTCCCTGAAGTCAATGCCGACTGTGGTGATGAACTTGGGGTTGAACTTGTTGTCTGTGTATCGGTACAGGAAGGTGGTCTTCCCCACGCCGGAGTCCCCCAGGGCAAGGAGCTTTATAAGGTAGTCATAATCCCCATCAGTCATAGTGATGACCGCAATTAACCTGGAACAAACAGACAGGGACGCATGTAAGCAGACATTCACACACAGAGACTCAGCTCAGGGTTACATGTCAGAGAACGAGAATAATAAACGTGAGAGAAACGAAGGACAGAACAGAAAATGTTCTTAGTGACAGAAAGGAGATTGTGTGTGTGTGTGTGTGTGTGTGTGTGTGTATGTGTGTGTTAAACTATCCACTGTTGAGTGATGGGAGTGGTCAGCTGGGTCGTCTTGACCGGAGCATGACTTGCTGGGAAAATTCTAACCGTGTGTGTGTGTGTGTGTGTGTGTGTGTGTGTGTGTGTGTGTGTGTGTGTGTGTGTGTGTGTGTGTGTGTGTGTGTGTGTGTGGGAGCTTGAAGTATGGGTGGGAAGGAGAGTCTACATTTTCATGTCTGAGAAAGCAAAAGAAATCCCACATGTAGACACAAACGTATATCTCAGCTTTATTACATTGATTTATAAGCAACACAACTTCTGAGAACTATCAAAGAAACTTTGATTTTGCTACTACACATATGTAGAAAGTTGATGGTACTATTCTATAGAGGTGTACCGATTGACCAGCTGGTGACTCATATCATACTATTTACAGCCTGTTGGGCCCTGATGGGTGACCGGCTAGTCCTCTCAAATATATCCAGTTCTAATATATATAAGTGCACAGTGTGCTCGCTCAGCCCCTCCTGCTCCAGTTCACAGTGACAGATGTAATTTGGTAAAGTTTCTACGTTGGGTTTGATCATTTTGATACTCAATGAAACTTATATCAAGCTACCTACTCATACGACACGGCTGCTGTAAAACATCACAAGTGAAAATAAATGAAATCTTGAGTTATATATCAAGGTGATTTAATGAAACTAAATGCTGGTAAATTAAATTACCACACACACACACACACACACACACACACACACACACACACACACACACACACACACACACACACACACACACACACACACACACACACACACACACACACACACACACACACACACACACACACACACACACACACACACACACACACACACACACACACACACACACACACACACACACACACACACACACACACACACACACACACACACACACACAGAGGAAGAATCAGAAAGAGACGGGGCAGTCTGTGGTTTGTATGAAGAGAGGAGAGATACTTTTCTACTTTATAGTTCTAATAAATGCATTTTTAACGACTCTTAATTTACTGTAATAAGTCACATTACAAATAAAGGCTTTCATAACGATCTGCCAGAGTCAGAATTCTACCACACAATCTGCTTCAGCTGTAATTTTCCGACCTAGAAGATGAGATCATCTTCAGCGACTCCAGAGAAAGTTCATCATCAAAAGCATCCACTGATTTCTGTAACCCGTGTTCTCCTGAACATGTGTTAGTGGAGATCTAAGAAGCACAGGAATGCAGTTGTACTGAGTGTTCATGTCTCTGGTGAGTTTCAGTCTGGGGCCTGTTTGTCCTGCAGCTAAATGTGATATATTTAGAGGCAGGATCATAAGACTCTAATTGACTCAGCTGAGAGGAAGCACGTCTTACACTGCACTTTATTACAGGGAGGACGGTGATTAAGCAGCAGCTCTGATCTCCTCACAAGAACCTCCCTGTACCTCTGACTGAATGATCAGAGTGATGCTAAGATACCTCTGTAGTATATTAAAACAGACCTCAACGCTTATCAAATCTGTGATCTCAGCTACAGCAGGATTAGCTGTTTCTAGTAATCTGGAACAAAGAGACCGCATCAAACTAAAC
This sequence comes from Labrus mixtus, assembly GCF_963584025.1. NCBI lineage: Eukaryota > Metazoa > Chordata > Actinopteri > Labriformes > Labridae > Labrus > Labrus mixtus. The sequence continues at coordinate 20,836,504 of NC_083628.1, forward strand.
AATCTTAGCTAAGAGAAAGCATGAAGTGCTTATTAGAAATGTTCTGATACCAGCTTTTCATTCCTCTGATGCCAATCAGATGCCTTCACTTGGGTACAGGACTATACTGTACCTCTTTGATACAAGTAGAATCATAAATATATATTCATAATATTGGTGGAAAAACACAAATTTCTTACATTTTGCTAGCACCACACAGTTTTTCAATACTCAAAAACATACCTGGGACCAGTTGACGTTTTGGGGCTAATATGTTATGATGTCATAGCATTAGCTCACAAACATGCTAATATGCAATATCACATTTCAGACAGCATTGTGGCTGGATATTGATAGAGGTATTGGTATTGGTATTGGTGTTGGTATGCATAAGGGACGGGTACGAGTACTAGGTTAATTCTTGACTTGACTAACCCGTGTAACGTTTCATTACTCATTACTTGTTTTAAGCTACATTAGCTCACCTTAGTTAGCGATACATGTGTCACTGAGGTTTCAGGGTTTGCCTAAGTGAATATACTAAGTAATAACTTCTCCAGCCCAACTTCAGCTTTATTAAACATGAGCACAGCTTGTGCAACGAGCTCGTTACACAAGCTGTATTGTGGCAACAACAACTGCTTTGAGGCAGCTACGGTAACTCTCTAGGGACACATAACACCAAAGGCCAGAGCACATTTAAAAAACAAAAGATTAATTTTATTGCCCCTAAACAACTGATTCAAAGTAATATTCAGTCCAACAAAAACTCTTTTCTTTAAGTAAGGCTTAGAAATCTATTCTCACAACTTGACTTGTGAGTACACTACACTTAAAGTAAAAGCAGGAATGTTTACAGTGTGATTGGTCAGTTGGCAGGATTCCCCGAGGGTAAAAACTTTAATAGCAGCAGCTGTGTCAGCTGACGGTGGAGGAAAAAGCACGACTCACAGCACCATGATGACCAAAAACAGAACAAAACAGAAGAGAAACGTTCACTTTGAGGTTTTTTTTTTTTTTACAAAATGTATAAATCTTCAAACGGACTTGTCCCCAAATTTTGAAAAAATACTTATATCAAATAATGATCCATGGTATCGAAAAAGTACCAGATTCATATCTTTAGTCACATTCAACCAGAAGCTGCAGTAACGAAAGAGAAAGATTATTGTCAAAGGCACAAAAAAGTTGACAAAATATTTTTGCAGTTTAGACTTTGTGAGAGACGTTATCTGAAAGTTTTGGTTATCAAAAACAAAAATTATTGTAGTATTGGGTGCCTGGGACTTCTATTTTTGTTGCTGTGTTATCGAGTTATACAGTCCTATTTCTTGATTTTTATTATAATAAAGTTGTTGTTTTCTTTTTTTAAGATTTCTTTTTTGCTTTTGCCTTTATTTGATATAAGACAGTGGTTAAAATAGGAAAAGGGGAGAGCGAGCAGGTAATGACATGCAGGAAAGGAGCTGCAGGTCGGACTTGAACCTGTGACACAGGCTATGGCCTCTGTACCAGCTGTGGCTTAGTGGTACAGTCAGTCGTCCCTCAAACAGAAGGTCGGGGGTTCAACCTTCGACCAGCTCCTGCAGGCGCATGTTGGGGAAGTCACTTAACCCTAAGTTGCTCCCGCTGCTTCATTGGCGGCGTATAATTGTGTATGAATGGAATTACTGACTTCTGATGGTCACTTTACATAGAAACCTCTGTCATCAGTGTGTCAATGTGTAGGTGTGACCTGCGGTGTAAAAGCACTAGTCAGAAGACTAGAAAAGCGGCATTTAGCATTTAGACCATCGGTTGTTGAACTGTATTTTCTTAGTCTGATGCATGTGTCTTATAGTTATCATATCCTAAGTTATACACAGTATATAAGCAGAATTTATGAAGAAGCTTTTCAGCTAAAGTGCCTGATCATTAGCGAGGTGGAGCTTATAAAGAGGCAAATCAAAAATGAACACCTGATTAAGAGAAAAAAATCGAATACACAAAATTATTGTGAAGTTTGCTGCATTCAGGGTACGAGTGCAAACATTTTTCCTCGTCTGCTATACCTTCTATCTCAACAACAAGTGAGAACAAAACGATAAAACACCAAGAGACATTAAAAATGTACGAGCCATCACCCACAGTGGGAGAGAGGAGGAACAAAGGGAAAGGAGGAAAAAGAGTAGAGTCGAGTCGACAGCCGTCCAGTCCAGCTGAATAAAGAGACGGGGGTTTGTTTGAGGATACATCATCAGTGTCACTATCAACGTGCCAATCAGGAAGTGGTGTTTGCTCTTCCTTCTGTTATCAATCACATCAGAAAGATAAAAACAGACGTCACTGCTGTCAGTCTCGCTCTGATGCAGTCTGCAGCTTCATAAATTAACAGAGTTGCACTTTCCATCAAAGGCTTGTGCTACTTTTTGTTGTGAAATATGTCAAAATGAATCCACAGACGAGACATGTAAAGACACACTCTTCTTCATCATCATTACTGAACTGTGGTATAAATATATGAGACATCCAAACTGTATATTTCTGAACCAAAACTTGAATACAATGCAGGAATGAACTTGTAATTGATGAATTGCACAGGTGGTTTTGCATATTTCAAGAGAAATTACTTTCCCCACAAAAGAATCGAAACCCAACATTCAAATGTGAAGCGTCAGATATGATGCAACATGTTCCTCCTAATCTGCATTTTTAAATTCTGACTTCCTTTTCTGGGAAATACTGATGCACTCTTGTGTCTGATACATGCATGACTTGCCCACAAACTCAGTGTTATTTCTTAAGAAACCACAAGCGATCTAGACCATCTGTTGCCATGGTAATAGCTCTAGGAATGTAAACTTGGGCTCAGTGATGCTTGACAGCTAAATGCTAACATCAGCATGCTAATGTTGCACCCATGAACAAAGACGTGTCTTCTGTTTTTCAACTTTATTCTGCCCGGTGCTTCATTTTCTATACGATGGTTTTGCAAGAAAGCCTTCCATCCAAGACAGACGGCTGTAAACAAATAAAAACCTTGAGTAATGTATACTCCATGAGGGTCAATCCCATCTAATCTTGTAAAACACCTTCATCACAGCACTTAACAACAAATTGGATTCACAACAAGACGAGGAAATGTAACACACCTTCATATTGTGTTTTACTATCAACAAGTTAAAAACATCTCTGAACTGCAGAATAAATCAGTTACAGCAGCAGAGGACCCGACAGCTCAATGGAGGAGCATAAATCTACCTGACAGACTCTGAGAGTAACTCCAACCTCTCAGCGCTGTGCTGCTTTAAACACTCACAGATTTATAACGCAAAGAGCATCGTACCTGAAACACAGAGAATGATGAAGGAGAAGGGACGATTGTGTGGATTCGTGCAGAAAGTCCGCAGCGAAAAATCCAAAATTAGGTCTCTATGAGAGGACAACCATTGTGTTGTGTTGATCCTGATCACAGACTACAGACAACTTTCACAAAAAGACATGCATCTACCTTAGATCATTTCCCATAGTGCAAACTGATCTTCTGATTAAATCAATCAATTATTAATAGAAGCTTAATTTATTCATCCAAATCAAAGATACATTTCCTTTTTCAAATTACCTCATGAGACCGAATGACTCAGAGCAAATTTCTTGTGAAGTTTAAAGCTGCACAACATGAAGCTAAAGTGAAGCTGTAAACAACATAGTCCATGAATAAGCACCCAAAGGTTTCAGCATGATCAGTAAAATGTCTTTCAGGTGAGTTTCTGCATCTAACAACACATGTTTGTATGGACAGAAATCCAAAGAAGAGCTATGCATGGATGTATTTTGAAGATTGCTCTCCCACTGAAAGCAGCAGGGTGATGCTGCTTGGCCTTTGCTGTGTTAATTATTGATTAACACCAACAGGATTAATCTCTCTCTTCTCACTGGAGATGCTCGCTGCTGTTTTTAAGCAGTTCCCTGAAGAGAGGGGAGGAATTTCTTTTAACGTTCAAATCTCAAGCATAGAGGCACAGGATGTTTGGGTTCCTAAAATCAGACAAAATAAAATATGATACTATCACTTGCATACAGTATGCAACGTATTGGGAGAAGTATTTCTATTAAAAATGGTTATTTTCAATTGCAAAGGAAAATACGTAAACATCCACTCATCCATAAACAACCATCCAAGATACATTTTCAGTTGAAATAAAATAAAATAATGTAATCTCAATTTATGTCGTCACCACCTTTCTACCAATCCAACCAACACTGAACTATTAGACCCAAATAAATGATTTAAATCACATTTCAAGTTCCTAAAAGTTTAGCTTTTATTTGCAATATTACTTTCAAATGTATGTTTTTAAAGGAAGAATGTGCAACATTTTACACATACATAAATCAGCAGACATCAAGTATATCCTATATGTAAATATCTCTCTGAGTCATGTCTGTCTACAATAAGTGAGAAGCCTGAGTCCCTCCAGCTGTTCTGTTGTCAGAGCCGTGTTTACATCATGTTTACATAGACTGGACGGCCTTGTGTATAAAGCTGTTTCAGTCAAGGACTAGAGAAAAGAAGAAGAACATACTCAGTGCTTAGTTGGATGTCACATAAGTGTCTTTACGGCCATTCTGTGTCAATTTTTGTGCAACATGAAGCTACTAGCTAACCAAAGAGCGCTAACAAGTGCGCTTAATGGTGCTTAGTTATGATGCGTTCTAATTCATAATGGAGAGTGGAGGGGGGTTGGAGGTGTGTCGCTGGAGGAGAGTGGAGGCTTCAGAATAGTGGAGGTGTCGCCAAACAGCAGTTTGTTTTGGCTTCATGCAGGTGCTCAAGGGCGACATCTACTGGATCAAAAAGTCGCTCATTCCTCCTTTTAAGACTGATTTCTGGGGTATTGATATAATAAGCCCATTAAAACTTATACCATGCTGTACTGATTTGTCCCTACTCCTTATAGGTTAGTAACCAAAAGTGGTGTGTCATTCACACATAATCTAACAAATTGTATTTCAATGGACACAAGTACTCTAGTTTATATGAAATGTCAGCAGACATTCATCAGAGACGACTACGTTTGACTGCTGTGGCCTCTGAATCTTTGTAAACAAATCAGACATTTGATTAGTTTTCCGTCTGTTCTCCTGAATCTCTGCCTTAATTTCCCTGAACCGATCTATTCTCATGAGGCAACGATCAATAACCGCTAACATAAATGGAGATTGACCCCAGATGATCCAATTTGTCCAGACGTTCTCCAGGGTTAGCCGCTCCGATTGTCTGAAACCTTTCAGCATTTCACATCCACTTAACAAACCAAAGAGGCATACATCTGAGACGACACGGCAGGAAGATCAATGAAGTGGAGCTAAACAGAGACCGGGGATGGAGGCAGCTGTGGACCGCTTCTCTCCACAAAAACTGCAATTACTCGAATTACTCATGGCTATTGTTATCGCTACTTGAATAAGCGGTCCTCTGCAGGTGCAAAAGGATACGATTCAGAATCTAATCAAACAGACAGGATATGACACACTCAGGTGTATCTGAGAATTTCTATTTATCCATCCCACTTAGCTACCCTTTAGGGAGTTGACCCCTGAGTCCCGACATGGGTTCCTCTATTCCTTCTTAATCCCACAGCAGGAGGGGGGGAACATCTGTACAAAGAGCGCACACAGCTGGACTAAAAGGTCAACATGGAAGTGGGAGATACTGGGGGGGGGGGGGGGGGGGGCAGAGGAGGACGATTGAGGGGGTACATGAGCAGGAGTCACTACCGAGGTTCATAGCAGTGCGTTTCTTTGTCTGACTTCGAAAAGAGACTCCGTGCATATTTGGAACAGGGCAGAGCGGAGTGGCGCTGCTGTGGAAAGACAACCACTGACATAACAGGGGGCACAGACTATGGGAAAGTAGAGGGTTATATATGTTCTTAAAATCCAGACAGGCATTGGACCATGCGTCTTCTGAAAAGTCCTCCAGAAAAATGTACTCTACACTCCAGCATTGACACTTATCTTCTGAAGATTCAGGGCATGCCAGCTACGAACAGTTAAAAAAGCAAAATCAGTGTCCCCTACCAGCAGCATGCCTCACTAGTCCTTTTGAGACTGCTTCTTTTGCAAAAGTGCCGTAACTAAGCTCAGCCACCATCACGTCTTTGTACATTAATATTACTTATATATTACCAAGCGGTCCAGTTTGGTTCAGTACAATGTGGTTCAATTCAGTACGGTAAACCCTGATCCTGCTTGGGTTTCCACAGTCAACCATACCCTTATTAGGTAAGTGGAGTGTAAGCCAGATGGAGATAGCCACATCAGCTTTATAATAGTGTGACACCATAGCAGCCCAACACAGTGTAGCCCGCTGTTAAGTTCAACGAAGAAGAAGAACAGGACACAGTAAAGAAAGGGGACCCTTTGGGGTAGGATTGGAACCCTTGGCACCCCAACAGAAGGGGACCAAAAAACTAGGACGGTACGGATCACTTATTTTGGTACCATTCCCAACTTTTGACGGTGGAAACGTCAGTAAATGGGTAACGTACCAAACCGAACTGAACTGGACCACTTGGAAACAGGGCTCAAGACGCCCCCATTACACCTCTGCAACATTAAGATTAAAGGCCAAACCTCACAGGGTCATAAATATCACAGCTTCAAACAGCTGTACTGTAATACCTTCTAGTTTTGAGAGGTGGTCGAGTCAGTGAGTCATTTTGAGACTCAGAAATAAAATGTCTGCTTTGAAAAAAAAACTTAAAGAAGTGCTGTGAGGAAATATCATACTCTACACATCTACACATACGGACCAGTGAGTGAACAGATTGTGTTTACACTACTACTGTTAAAACTTGTGACATTACCATCTCCACCCATATGTTCGGCTGATCTCAGGAGCTGGTTGTTTTATCACAGCAGTGATGCAGCTCACAGCGCATCCTGTTCATGAATGTATTTCCATTTGCTTACTGCATTGTAAAAGAAGTGATGGTCTTTAGAATATAATAACGCCCACTCACAATGGAAAGACGTAGACATGAAAGTTTAATGTCGATAACGGAGACTGAGCATGAAGTTACAAGTCACACTTGAGAGAGCGTCTCTCTTAGGACATTGGTGACCCTCACATTCCAAATGCAAAGTCTTCCTGTCACAACCATTTCAAGAACAGCACCGAAATTGTGTTAAATCAAGCCACATGTTACCTGATCAAAACAGCACACTGTTACTGTGGAATTCAAACTAATGTGTAAAGACACAAGTGAGCATTGTGCTCAAAACCCACAGGTCTCATGACTTCGATAGCCTCGATTATTTTGATCTAACATGGTTACGTTTAACGGCCGACGACAAAACAAACCTCGGCACAACAACTGTGTGCAGCAAGTGTGGGGGGGCTGTGATTGGAGGTGTAGGAAAAGAGCTTTTCTACCTCCTCGGCAGATTCTAATATACCATAAACTCTGGGGGGGAAAAGCCAAAAGACTCTGCAAGGTTTTCCTTTCTCCAAAAATATTTACATTCACTTGTTGAACTAGAAATACAATCATCTTTATATGAGGTGTGTGTGACTTCGGAGCCAACCACAACTGGATATTTGAGGAAATTCAGTTTGTTGAACTTCTGCATTGGCTTAATTTTTCATCAATGGAGGTTGACGCTTGGTTTGGCACATGGCAATGATTGTTTATAAATGGGTCACATCCACTTTAGTCTTAGAAACACTGATGAAAGCCTCATTTGTTTCACTCAGCTGCTGTTTATCTTTATTAATTAAAGTCTAAAATTGTATTGCATGTGCTGATGTTTTTCCCTACAGTGTTCAGAAAAGGTGAGTTGTCACCAATTGGTTCCAGAACTGCATTTCTGCACTGTGCATGGGGACTGTTTCCATCTAACAGGGGAAGTCTTCTGTCGTGCTGATGGTGCTATACCACTCGGACTGTAACTGGACACCAAAACTATTCTGCACAGTCTGCGTGTTTGTTCAGTATCTGTTAATAGATGTGTAGACAGGCCAGACTCGTCAAAAACAGGAGAAGGCAAACAGTCTTTACATAGAGACATAAGATAACAAGGCAGTCAACATTGCTCCTGCAGCACCATGAAGGAGTCCCCTGTTCCCACCTGTTCCTCTAGTCCTGGCTTCTTAAAGCTACATTGACTGTCACCAGGAAACTGATACACACATTGATGATGACTAAAAACAGTAATCAGAGATCAAATGTACACAATGATATCGACTTCTTTCTTTTTAAGTGAAACACAAAGTAATGTGTAAACTTCAGGGGTGGGACAAATACACTTAAATGAAAGGAGTCATTATTAACATGATTACTTACCTTTCTTCAGAATCAATATTTATTTGATTTTCCTACTCTACCCAGCTGGTTTCTAACCTGCCAATCCTCCCTCTTTCATAGTTCCTTTATATTCAATTTCTTTTGTATTCTTCTCTTCTCGTCTTTACTTTCTCTTCAGTTTCAATGCTTATTGAGCTGATCAGTCAGCTGATTGAATCTGTGGTCCTGCTGTTTGCCTCAGGGCAGTAAAACACACATCATGATCAGCTGGAGAATCCACCCAGCTCTACCCTGTCTTCTGGGTCCCAAAGGAAAGTCACCGGGCTCCAGTACACCCACTGAAAAGATTTGATCAATCAGGTATCCTATTATTCTAATCAGAAGCTTGTATTGTTCTGTATTTGGGCTGAAGTCAGTTTCCCTTTATTATTAAGTATCAGAAGGTATTGTTGTTGTGTTTCAATCAGAAACTGATGAGAAGAAGCAACGTCTGCATGACAAGCATTCACTGTTCCAAATCTAATATTTACTACCATTGTGTTTTGCTGCTTCTCAATCTAATTATGGGTCTCCTTGTTCGACCTTTTCAGGACACATGTTCAAAGTTATTTGAGTTTTCACGTGAGCCTGAAAAGCAGCACTGCGGTCTGCTACTCAGAGATGGGGATATCATTCTAAGAAGTGTAATGTGTTTCATTATTACATAGTTTCATTTAATGGAAGATAAAATCATGTGAAATCACTTTTGGTTAAATCAAGCCTCAAAAGCTCTTTTAGTCAAGGACTAGAGAAAAAGAAGAACATACTCACTGCTTATTTGGATATCATGTAGGTGTCTTTAGATTTTGTCATTCCGTGTCAATTTATGTGCATTATGAAGCTACGAGCTAACTAAAGAGCGCTAACATTAGCCCACTAACACAACAATGCAGACCACAAGGCAATTGCAGCTCGAGCAAAGGACGATTTTGTCCACCACTTGCTCTTAATCAAGCTTAATTATGGTGCATTCCATTTGATAACGCCTTCGTGTGAATGCGAGTGGAGAGGGGTTGGAGGTGTGTCGCTGTAGGAGAGCGGAGGCTTCAGAATAGCGGAGGTGTCACCAAACAGCAGTTTGTTTTGTTTTCATTGGTGACATTTACTGGATCAAAAAGTCGCACATTCTTCCTTTAAGTAATAATGTTTCTGTTAGTTCTAAATTCAACATTTAGAGCTCAGATATGATTCGATTTCATGATCGGGTTGCTAGAATAAAAATTACATTATCACAGGTTTAGTTTGCATCCATAATATATATAAATGGAGCTTCTGGTGGTTTCTGTCTTGCTCTGCAGCCTCCTCTTACTCTCCTACACTTAGTGCCCACAGGAAGAGGTTTCTACAGAACTCACCCTCACAACATTAGTGAAAACTGTAAACCCAGTGTCAGGCAAACTGGACCACAAATAGACATGACCACAGTCTGAGTGCTGAGACAATGTAAAGATTCATGTTTCATGATTTACTGCTTTAAAGCTCCTGCGAGGAAGCTTCAACTTGTGTTGATTGTAGCGCCCCCTGTGGACAAAGTGGTACCTTGTCCTGTCCTGAGCATGCCTAGGAAGTGTTTTCTGCCACACAAAGCTCATCTTGCTTCAGTGTTAAAGTCAAATGTGGAATATTTGCTGTAGAAAATGATCCTTCTTGAGCATGCTGTATATCTTCTTGTTTTTGTGACACCTACCCCCTAGCAGTGGTTAAAGGTTCCAAAAATAACCATTTAGAAACCAGGAGTCTAATCTCTTGTGTCCTCGTTTCTTTTGTAGTTCATAAAGAAGCATCAGTAGTCATTTCAGTCTGTTTCATAACCAGTCAGAAACTCCTCACAGGAGCTTTAAGACAAACAGATTCAATTTGAATGTAGGTCCATTAACTTTGGAGCAGCTGCTACATTTAAAGGTTTCATAGATTCACTGATAAGATGAAACTTCCTGTCACTCTGGTTGTGTTTCTGTTTGAGTAATGAGTATCAGCATTTCATCTCTGAATCAGTCAAACTCTGTTTTGCTCTTGCTGTTTGTTTGCTGCACATTTCGCCTCTTATAAACCTTAATGCAGTGGTTCTCAACTGGTGGGTCGGGACCCAAAAGTGGGCCGAAGGTGTTTTCAGTGGGCCTGGAAGAAAAATTGTCAAAAAGTCTATTAAGTGTTTTTTTTAACAAGATATCCGATCCGAAAATCCGATTGATTGAAAAATATCTAAATTTGGGTCGCGGTTCTTCATGAAGGAGTTGGTTATCAGTCCTGAGGCCCGACCAGTAAGAACTACTGCCTTAATGAATTGTATTTCCTGTTTGTGTATTCTTTAAAATGTTACACTAGCGTAATTTATAGATTATAGATAATGCAACAAGTATTTTGACATTCTTTTTTGAGTATCTCTAATCTTGATCATTATAAAATGTAATTTTTTCACCTTATTTCTAATGTTTAAAGTAGAAGTTATTGCTCCTAAATTTGCTGCTACTCCATCACAAGAATTTCCCTGTTTGAGCTCATTACAGTAAACATCCATCCATCCATTCACTCTTACATTGATGTTTGTTGAAACAGGTTTGTATGTCCATGGAGTCGTTTTTTTTTCTTTTCTTTTTTTCTGATATTTTGATTATGACTGTTTTATATCAGATTCCTTTTCACTTCAACACTTTGACACACAGTATAATGCTAATGATAATGCAGCCTGGATTTATAAGAGTTGTAAGATCAACTGAAGCTGGAGGGATTTTATGTAAAGTTACTGTTTTAAGTGGGTCATCACACAGCCTCAGCTCAGTGAAGATAAATATACATCATGGCATGTTTTAACGCCTTAACATCAAATCAACATCAGCGTTATGTTTTCTTCCCTTAAGTGCCTCAAAGTTTGCCTGAGAGGAAGAAAAGACTAACATGGTTATGTTCTTCTTTTCCACAGGGGTTCTACATACAGTATAAGAAAACACCAACGTCTGTTTGTTTTTCTGTATTATTCCTCTTCATGCATGCATGACGGAGTCAAATATTGACCTCAGAGTCTCCTCGGTTATAAATCCCAAAAGAGGAAATGTCAAATCCCCACATGGAGATTTCACATAAACACAGGCAGTCATGTCCAGGTAATTCTGCAGATTTAAATGACTGATGATGATGATGATGAATTTCCCATCAGCAGTCAAACCAGTTTTTTTAGGAAAACGCTGTGTAAACAAAGATGGTGGGTTTTGTTTTTCCTTCTGCACAGCACACAAGGCTCCTATTACACACTGCTAGACTCACAGTCAAGTTCACATGTCAGATTCAAAAAGTGTTTGTGATAGGAAATAGTGCACCTTGGTTTTAATTAACCACTTCAGGGATTATTTCACCAGAAGGTCCTTAAATCAAAATCTCTGTTTCCAAGGAGACCAGGCCAGTGTGGTCTTTCATTTTCACCTCACCTAATGCTGTTCAATTTAATTGTTTTCCACATCAATCACAACTTCAGTTGGCATTTCTAAAATCATTATGCATGTTTAACAGCAAATATTGTGTTTCGTCTGATGGGATATGAACGATGTGGAAAGGACAGAATGAAGGAAAGAAATTAGGAGTGTCCTGAAGGCTATGGCCGGTGTTCCAATAAATCCCATGTGTCTCTTGTCAGTCTTGTAAGTTGCCTTGCCACAACATTTTGGTTAAGTAAAGACACCAAAAATACCTTCCCTGGTTAGGTTAAAGGTCATGGTTTGTGTTTGAATGTGTGACTGCTTGATACCACTGCACACGTCTGCACCGCGCCCATCCACTCAAGTCAATCCTGATGTTTCCTCTGAACATACCATGACAGGTCTCACATGTTTACAAGAAGCGTCTCTTCGCTCGGCTCCCCTTAAAACATGCCTGGAGTCTTCTCAAAGGAGCCTGAGTCCAGCACGCATCAAGCTTAAGAGCAGATCCACTCAGACAGAAGGTCACACATTGGAACATAAAGAGCATCTGGTCAATTTTAAATTTAACCCCCATGGACAGACTCAAGATCATAACCTGGGAAAGGCTAAGTAACCTGTTGTTGGTATGTTATTATCGTCTGATCTCGTGCACTTCCAGAGGGCTTTGGTCGCGCCATCGGATGGAGCATACTGTGGTGCACACGCATGCAGTGGAATAAAAGAGATATCTTTTTAATACATTGGATAACTGAGCAAGCAGCCATGTTTGATGAGTTGGGAGTGGGAATGGGTTTGCAGAGAAATAAGCTACAAAGATGTCGTTAATGGAAAACAAAAGAGAGTTGACTGCCATGTTTTTGGTATAGACTGACCATATATGTTGTTGTTTTGTTATGGTCACATCAGTATAATGACGTCAAAGCTTCCTAGTCTTATGAGTTGAAGGTCACAGAGATTTTTGGATAAAAACTGCAGCATGTCAGGAAACCGCTCACACGTTTGCACGCTGGAAACGCTGATTGTAGTCAAGGACAATAACCCTCTGAGCTATCCAGCTCAACGGCTGTCATAACAGAGTCACAAGCTCGCTCACTAACGGAATCGCAGCAAGTTCCCACATTTTTTCCCCTCCCAAGTCGTACTTGCACCACTGACTGACTCCTTTCTAATGACTTTGTACCTGCAAGCCATTTGAAACTGTGGTGGGACCGGGGCCTTAGAGATACGACATAAAGAAGGAATTTAAATCCTGTTGTCGCCTTCAAAACTTCCCTGAAAGTCTCAGAAGAAGAGTAAATTAGTCTTGGGTGACGTTTTCACTTTCTACTCTGACTTTTTCTTCATATTCCTTCCTCCCTTGTAGAGATAATGTTGAAAGCTTTTTAAGGCGGGCTGACTTTGAAAAATTAATAAAAGCACAACTTGAGAGCTTATTTCTACGATGCTTTTACAAGTGCTTTGGAACAGGACAATGGAGAATGTAAAGTTGGCCTCATTTGTCTGCCAAAGGCTGCAGCTTTCTTTTGTCAAATCCTTACCCAACCTCTTTCTATTTCTTGCTCTTACTCATTCATTTCACTAATTTGACTCATATGAAAAGCTGCTTCACACCTAAAGTGAGGCTAATCAAAGTTTCCCCATTCCCTCTTGAAAAAAAGATAGAAAGACAGGCTTTAGTCAAAGTGGTGTCACGTTGTCTGATCGGAACACAAATTGAATCATGTCACACATAATAAAAATGAGATTGACTTGAGAATTAAACAGCCCCGAGTGTCCTGCTTTGCTTCTGAACTTCTCCAGTTTCATGAGACCGAGCATGAGAGTAGATTTACAACGCTCAGAGTCCAGATAACAAGCCAGCCTGGATGATGCAGCTGAATGCAAAAACACAGCAATAGTTATCTGCTCGTGTAAAAGGATGTGAGCACATCCACAGAAACAATTGCACCAAAAGAGGCTCTTAGATTTTTCCCTCTTAAAAACTTTTCATGCCGAGTTTTGGTCTCTGTATCTGTGCACAGAGCCTCCCTGCCTGCAGCCTGTCACATGCCCACGAAAAGTCAGCAAACAGCATCTGAAATTAACTTAGCCAAACAAACATCCTGCTGAGCATCTGAGCGCCTTACCTCTCAGTCAGCGGCTCCTCAGCTGATTCTGCAGTGTGAGATCCTCAGGGAGATACCGGCCTTCCAGAGCAGCTGACCAGCAGCCCTGCATCTACACCCACAGACGGATGGACTGACTGACTGACTGACTGACTATAGGAGTGACTGTGTGACTGTGTAAGACTCTGGACGACTGGGGGACTGACTCTCGTTGAGCTAGAGGCAAAAGAGCAGAGAGACACTCCCCTCCCCGACCAGCTGACTCGCTGCCTGGCTGGAGGGAAGGATTGATGACTGCCTTGTAGACTGGTGGTTAACCAACATATATTTCTGCCTGGGAAATTAAAGAAAGAGTGAAAAAAAACCACCATGACTTAACTGAAAAACCCAATACAAATCTTATAAACTGACCAATTTAGAAGTTTTCTGATTAGCTAAACTAGATAATTGTTTAAATAACCACAAAACCAAAATCTGTATAACTACAAGACTTCTTAACCATTTTAATAACCAACTACCCAAACGCCTACCTAGCTAACTAAATGATAAGCTGACTAGTGACCAGTATTTTGCCAAGTTACAGGCCATAGTTGTTAAATGGTTGGATGAAAGGTTATCCCAAAAACGGAAACACTTTTTCAAATGTAATTACTATTTACAGATTACCATTATCCTCTGTTGTCCACTACTTGCCTTCCAAGCTGATAGTCAGGCTGTAAGCAATGCAGGACATGTAAAGAAAGTTGTGTCCAGAAGTCCTTTATCGATTTCCTGACCGGTTTCAGCCAGTTAGTGACTTTATGTTCGAAGAACCAACCAAAAGCACTGAACTGAACTACCTGACCAACAAACCAGTTCATTCATGAACTGAACAAGTTAACCGACCTTGTCTAAATTAATCAAAGAGTGACTGACCAGCCAACCATTAATTAAAAGTTAAGGCTGACAAACTGACAGAAAAAAATGTACCAAACTGGCTAATTGAACAAATAGTTTGACCCTCTTGTTAAATCGACTCTTTCATCAATTTTTCCTCAGACGTTGTGTGATCAACTTTCCAGTTAACTGATGAAGTGACAGAACTCACTGACCAACTACTGAATAAAACCAATTAACTACCCAACTAAACTATTAAACTACTAAACTACTGACCGACCGACTTACCAGGTAACTGAAGTACAAACCAACCCAAGAATTTCACTGAAGTTACTTAACTCAAAGAGCAACTGCTACAATGGTTTAACTGACTGAACTGGCCAACTGATCACTAATCAGTTAGCTGCCTGTTTCTTAGTTAACTCCGTACAGAGCCTTCAGATGCAGTTATGATGATTCTGTCGCGCTTTCCCCTTTTCCTTGATCCTCTGTTGATCTTAGTAAAAAGAGGGTGGAGCCGAGCTACTGTGTACACACACACACACACACACACATGCACACGCGCACACGCACACACACACACACACACACACACACTCACTCATACACACTCACATCCTCACCCACACACCCTTATCAGTTAGAAAATGCAGAGCAGGTCAGCCTCAGGTCAGGCTGTGTTCATGTGTGTGTGTGTCTGTGTGTGTGTGTGTGTGTGTGTGTAGGTAGTAGTGGTATAACAGGAAGTAAGAAAGGAAAATATTGAATGTTACATTTCCGTCATGCAAAGTTGAAACAAAACTGACTCTACCATGTGATGTAAAACTGTTAGCATTGTGCTATTTCTAATAAGGTTTACTTTTAATCAGTCGATCGTCTCAGCTAGATATTGAAATGCTACAGTTTCAGTATATAAGTAGCTATAGTGTAATGTTACAAATTAGACTAATACTAAGCTGTTTAGTTAAGCCACTATTTAAGTCATCATGTCTCATGAAATCAGTTAGTTGCAGATGTTAAATCTTATCTCTTGTTTCTGTGGTGAACACTGTTTTTTGTGCAGGCACTGCATGAACTGGTGGCTTTATGCATCCAGTGATAAGATGAATGATTTGGTATTTACCTCAGCCAATGAGAATAGTTCTGCTCCCTCAGCAGTTTTTCCCAGCTACGATCTGATTTATTAAGGGGCTGCCCTAGTTAACAAGGTTTTTGAAATAGGACCTGATTATCTGGAGAGGTCTCCTTCTTTATACAACAAACACCCCTGTGATCCAAAAAGGGAATCACATCATAGAGTACATTCATGCAAAAATGAACCCTTGTTTTACTCTCTCTAGGGCGTGTCTAAAAGAGCTGCAGGCATAGTTCACACTATTTCTGGATAAGTAGCTAATCTGTGGTTCTTATTCTCTATTTATCTCTATAAAAAGATATCTGCATGCAAGTGCAGCTAAGAGTCCCTTCCAGAAAAAATATTTCAACGTGAGTGACAGATCTGCTTGATGCTGATGATGACAAATCAGCGTTTTGATTTCCACACATCCTGGAATGAATCCTGACTTCTATTCAACAAACAAACATTATAAATGGTGTTTCCTTCCCCTCTTGGGAACAGACTAACAGAGCTTTCATTTTTTACTTTTTTAACCATATGTATCATGGTGGTGTTATTTCTGCAAACGTAAGTCCCAATAACTGTAAGTAAGTCACAGGAAAATATGTTTCTTTATCAGGATTATACCGCTGAGGAAAGCCTGATTGAAGCCGCTGTGCAACTTACTATTTACAGATATACTGAAACTCACCAGAAACAGATGAAAGGGCGCTTCCCCTTTAGGATGTTATGAACCAAGAAATGGCAGCGTTTACTTAGCAGACATGCCTGTGGGAAAAAACTCCGCCTCACATTTGATCGGTTGCTGCTCAATTTAAAATGTAAAACAAAGCAGCGCACGGAATATGAAGTCTTGGCTAGAAGTCGCTCTTATGTATCAGGGTACATCCATTCATCCTGATATACATACAGTACATGTTACCATGGTTACAGACTGATCTTTCATACATAAAGAAGAATTGCTCCCTTCACAGCTCGCATGTTCAACAGATGGAGAGAGTACATTTGTATTGTAATGCAGCCTCTGAAATTACACATTTTATCTAAATATGTCACTTTTTTTTTGCTACTCAAAGAGAGGGCTCGTGTGTCCTCAGACTGGGACACAGCTTCTCTATGAGCTCCTGAAGCGTAAGAAAAACTTGAGTATGAATCATTTATTGTTTTAGAAATGGCATAAAGTATATTTGAATGTTTCCTTCTAGACACCCTCCCACGTATTGGAGGGTGTAAGAAAATAGAAATTGTGTGACTGCAGAGATGGGTCGAAAAAGCGTCAATAAATAATAAAGAGAGAGCATCTCCTGGCCTCTCTCAGCTGGTTTAGAGTCTACATGTGTCCGGTCGGTGAAGCATCATGCAGCTCGTGTCGGTGACCTTTAGGCCACGTTAAAGGCCACCTAACCACAACAGCGACAGTTACCATGACAAAACAAGATCCATCACGGGCTCTGCAAGAAAAACTGACAGCAGGAGACAACATTCAGTCAGTCCCATAAAAGAATGACACATGTATCTCTGTTCCTTTCTTTGCTTTAAGAAACACCCAAGAGTTTAAAGAAATGTAGGCAGAGAAAGTTATCTTCTCTCTTAAGATGAATCTGCATTTTACAACTGTCACTTTTAAGCACTTTCAAAGGGGCAAAGGTGCTTCAAAGAAAATAAGCAATCAAGCAAACAATTAAAGCATTAACTATTATTTATCTAAATTAAACAGTTTAAAAGTATGACACAGACTAGGATTGCACAGTCTCCGATATTGGGCTAAAGACAAAGACTGTATAAAACATGGACGTAGGCTCAGTGATGTCACCAGTTGGTTTCTGAAGCGTAGTTTAAAAGCCCAACAATGGTGGTCGCCAAACTGTAAGTTGACCAGAACGTACGTTTAAGACAGCTCAAACAGGTAAAGATGTGGAGTTGAGGCAGGCCTTAAGCCTCCTGGTAATCAGCTACAACAAACCAACCTGTCAGTCAACTCAGCCACGCCTCGATTTATGCAAAACTCTTAGCCTCCAATCCATATGATCAATACAGATGAGTTGTAAAAGAAAATCAACCCCTGTACAGTGCGTGCAAGTTCATCACACTAAAACATTGTGATAAACTATCTCAGTCATACCGCTCAACAAGCAGCAACCCTGTTGATCCATGTCAATGCACCGTGTTTTTATGTTGACTCTTCACCTTTAGTCTGTTCTGTTGTTTGTGCATATTAAGATTATTTTCTACTTTCTTGTATTTTACTTGATTTGCCTTCATGGCTGCCTGCTGTGTGTATTATGTTTGTCTTTTTATAGTTTATAAGCTGCATAAAGCTGTATGTTTCTTTAACACCATTTCACAAGGCAAAATTTCCCCTTAGGGAAAATTTGGTATCTGAACCAATCTTATCCTAACTTCACAATGTTTATCTTCTATATGCAACAGTGTGTATAGTTCACTGGATGAGCGCTGTTGGAGCTAACATCGCAGCATCAGCAGGACAATGACATCACTCCATGTCATGAATTCTTCATCCTGATACACATGATTAGTTTAATAGGGTCGTGCACTGAGCACAGGCACAGATATGAAAGACAACTGGAGCAAGCGGTGGATCCATCCAAACAAAGCGACTTACATTACTGAGATGGAATTTTCCACATTTTTTAGAGCATCCCTCAGAGACTTTATACATGCATGTGTTCGGGTGTTTTCTTGCCCTGGATCAGCATCAGCAGTGGCAACCAAACTGTGCCCACGAACCGCAGCAGAGATTCTCAGAGACATTTGAAATCGCCTCCACCCACTGTAGCTGAATGTGAAAAGGCCAGCGGGGTCCAAACCAATCTGCTGAGACTTTGACACGCTTCCAGTCAGGGACAGCAATCCCCCACGATTCCCAGTGAACCAGAAGGAAGCCCTTAAAATTGATTGAGTTAATATATTGGTTGGGTCTCACCGGAACAAAACACAGATGAACAACTGACGCGGGGATGGAGAGGAGCTCACAGTGAGGCCTAAAGCTCATTACAGAGACACACAGCTAGCATCAGTTTCTCAGGGTCCACTGGTCATACTAACGTTATTACTGCTATAAATTCTGACAACTGAATGTCAATGGGGGGAATGCCGGGTGTCTTTCTGTGTGTGTGTGTGTGTGTGTGTGACCATATTTCCTAACTGCCAATAATAAAAACACAGCCTGTCCACTGTATGCACACTTATCTCTGGAGTCCACTTTAAAACATTTCAACCTGCAGTAACGACATTTCCTCTGTCAGTTATCTGTGTGTTGTTGAATACTGGATTCTGATTGGTCAATTACAGTGTTCTTTTCTCTGTGATTTCTGTCAAGCGGATCTCTCAGTAAGGACGCAGCTCTGATCAGAGAGTTTCGAGGACTCTGCTCAGGTATCAGTGCACAAAATGTATACTGTCAATCCCTTATCTTTGGCAAAAAAAAACAACAAGAAGGAAAGAGCGCAGCAAACGATTCAAAGAACCGAAAGGCAGTTAGAGAGAAAGTGCCAACATTGAAGAAGAGACTTTAAATGACCATAAAAGAAATGATGGTTTGGACTATGGCAGTGCTTAAAGGCTGGTTAATTTATAAGAAAATGTCGACTCACATCGACGGTTATAAGGCAGAAAACGATAATCATGTGCCAGAGTGATCCTCGCGATCTAAATCACCTCGTCTCACTACAGCATCGATTTCAATTCTCAGTTTTCAACCCAGTTTCCAGCAGAGTTCGGTCGCTGTGGAAAACGATATTAAAATCAGAATGTGACGATTTTCACACTAAACCTGATAACTGAACCCCAATGGCTAATGGAAAAAAACACAAAGACAACAAATCTAAAGAAATGTCAAAAAGTTGATGCCAGCACCAGGTCACGTGACCGCTGGAACAGGGTCATGTTTACAACTCAACCCCTCTTTCTATAACAACACTCCCTCTAAATGATCACATGTAGCCAATGGGGTGCCGGTAGCCTAGGTGTTATTGCACGCACTTCATGTACAGAGGCTATAGTCCTTCAAGCGGGCAGCCCGGGTTCGAATCTGACCTGTGGTTCCTTTCCCGAATGTCATTCCCCACTCTCTCTCTCCCCAATTTTTTTCTCTATCCCCTGTCCTATCTCTAAATAAAGCAAATTAAAAAAAACAACTTATCACAGCCAATAAGGATACAGAGCTGGGATCGGCTCCATCCCCCCGAATCCAAACGGGAAAACCAGTATATATAATGGACGGATGGATGGATGTATAAATTATGAAGGATACAGTAGATTGCTATGTGTCAGAATCCTGCATCATACACACACTTTCAGTCCTTAAAATATAAATATTTCTTACATTTAAATAATATAACTAATAAAAATATATCAGTTTTCTCTTCCAGGTTTGAGTTCACTTAATAATATTAATAATAAAATATAAAGCTTACTTGAGGTCCTTATTAATTATTTGAATTTCCTGGTGTTCAGATAAAATATAGATGAGACTGAAGATTCCTTCATTTACAGTAAGCTTTACAGTTTGTTTCTTTTGTTTGTGTGTTAAGTAGAGACTTACCACTCAGAAGAATAAAAAAAGAAGTCTTTACAAACTTCAAATCTCTCCAGGTGTCGGCTCAATTCGATCTAAATCTTCCGCACTAGTGTCTGAAGAGCCTTAGCAGAGCTGAAGGTGGAAAACAATCGGTCAGTCATGCACTTTTTATTACAGCCCTGTTCAAAACACTGGAGGAATTTTTTTTTCTCTCCCATTTTAAACTGTTTACCCAGGGAGAGACACTCAGCAGAACACGACAAGAGACTCTTTCTCCCTGTAAGAGGAAACATGACAGCTCGTAAGTGAAAGGTCAGCAGTTCAAATCCCAGCAGGAAGACGAAGCTACGCCTGACAAATATAAGATGTTTTTCTTTTTCATCAATAGTATGTGTAATGTACAGACTAACAGCAGAGCTCAAAAAACCTCCATCACTGTGGAAATGTCTCTTTAAATGAAACATGACATCACTAATGAGCAGTACATACAAGTCAGGTTAGACATTTGAGTCAGATGGTAATAATGCTAAAGCAAATCTTTAACTGCATTACAAAGCACTTATCTTTCCCTTTTTAATATATACTACATCTGAACTTTTTGATTCCAGAGGCTGATTTAGTCAAGTTTTGCAGCTTCTTAATGTTAAAAATGAAACCCTACAGTAACTTACTGTGAGTCAGGAAGACTATATATCACATTAACGGTTGTTGTTGTTTTTTATTTCTCATTCATCCCTTTCAACTCACATGTCATGATGTCATCATCTTGGGCTGTTTTTGGTAAATCAGCTGTTTCATCAGCTGCTCTCATCTGTCCAATAGCGTGGTGTCTGACCCTCATCGTTATCATCTTTCTGCTCCGATTTTAAATATGCTTTTTAGTTCCTTCATGCTGCCGCTGCTACACACACCCCTCCCTCTCCCCATCTCCGCCCAGTCATCACAGAATCATCATCCATCAATTCATCGTCCATCTGGTCTCAGCAACTCATCAGCCACCACCAACACCCACATCGAGTGTCCGGACTCCACGGGGGGATTTATCGTGCTGCCGCTCTGTGCAGTCACCCGTCAGTCCAGAGATCTACTGTCAAACCATACCATCGTATCATTATATGATAAAATGTACAGTATAAACAATATTCTCTTCATGCACCTGTCTCTCTTGATGAACTAACTTACTAAATGGTGATAAACGGTCGTGAGACGACGTGGTAGCGTTGCATAGATTAGGTGCTTTATTCAGTCAAGGCTGTAAACAACAAACACGACACACAGCCATTTTCACAACCACTAATCTCAAACAGAAACCTATCAAGACACTTTATACTGCAATTTAAAAAAACACTCTAATCGTGTTTCTTGGAGAGTGGGCTTAAGGGAATTGCAATCTACAGTAAATACTGTTCTCTTAAACGTCTTTGTACCAGGCACAGCAATGAAAAGTTCTGTTTCTTTCATTTTTTGGAACACGCAGAGGAGGGGTTTGTTCTGTCAGCTTCAGAAGAGTAAATACAGCACACCTGTTTCAAGACATCAACAAAATTAAAGGCTCAAAAATTTAGATTTTCAGATATCAGCAGATATGAGCATTATATAACTATTGGGGAATATTTCTTGCAATATGTGCAGACATGATATTATTTTCTTAATACACTAAAAGGCAGGGTTGGTAACTTTTGAAAACTAGCATGATTTTGAAAGTAGCATTCCCTCAGTGCTCCGTCAGGGAGGCGTCTGATTGGTTCATCAGATTGGTACCTCGTGGCAGACATTGGTCAAAATTTTTACAGGCTTACAAACTGATACAGATGACGGATTTTCTTAGTTCCTTTTTCAGAGAACATGAGTTATTAATTTCTGTCAGGACCTAAAGACAATTTCAACCCAAAACTTAAAAAGTGGATCTGGAGAAAATTACCAACCATGACTTTAATATCAGAGAACACTGCTGCGGTACTTTTGTATTGTCAGAACTGGCACAGACATTTCAAATAGAAAAACAGCTATCATCATGGCAGCTCTGAAACTACAATACTCGTCTCCATATGTGTTACAGACAGTTTTTCCCCTGAACATTGGCAGAGCATTGGTCTCATAGATTTTCGACTGGGCATGCTGAGAAAAGAATGAAGCAATTGTTAAAAAAAAAAAAAAAAAAGCCTAGTTATGTCACTTCTTAAATGAAACACATCCTGCATGACATCATCATGCTGCGCCTTAACAACAGTTCCTCACAAACTGAAGGAGAACAGGTGCTATCTGTTTAGAAACACAGAGACAAAATGTGACAGACGTCGTTGTTTCCTGTCAGCACAAAGGAGAATTGTAGCGGAACAGCTGATCGTCATGTCATAATGTCGTGCTCGTCACAGGCCACAGAGACGTTATAGCAGCAAATTGCACTTGCTGATGTAACGACCACATCCTGTTTTGGATGAACACCACAGCTCCAGAAACAGCAGATTAATGATTTATTGATAGATTTGTGATAGGATGACGGCATGCATTCACAGGATTTAGGATTTTAAAATACTCAAATACTTAATAATTACAGAACCTCATCAGACTTTTTCCCAAACTATCAATACAGGCCGCCAAACAGACGACTAGTCACTTAAATACAGCCTGCTACTTTCTTCTCTTGTCATGAGATAGTTTTGCAGCCTGAGAGCTGCAGCTGAGGCAGGTCTTAAGTCTCTTGACACACCGTTACATCACGCAATCAGGTCAGCTACACGCCTTATTGTGAATAACCTTTATCCATCATAAAATCAAAACGGATCAGTTATCAAAAATTCTGTGCAGTGAGCACAAGATCACCTGTTGTAAATAGAACATTTTAAAAAAGTGGCTCACTGTGAAATGTGGCGATTGTAAAGTGAAAAAAACAGAGCTATTTCTTTAAAAATGATCAAGCCGTGACATTTAAATCCTCGCCGTCTGTGCTAACGGTAAAAAACGTTTACAGCTCTTCACGCTGTGGTTGTCGCTACAGGAGACTCTGGAAGGAGAGAAGTCGTAAACTTCAAACCACTTTTCTGTCACAAAAATGTCATTGCTGCTTCTCGAGTTGTCGCTCATGGCTAACCGACCGAGCTAAACTTGCTAATCAGTTTGTGAGTGTGGCAGAGACTGACTGATGCTGCAGCTGATGGTAACAGAACGAAGGTGCGAGTAGGCGTGTCTTTCTCAGCATATCAAAATGGCACGTTTAAATTGAGACTTTGAAGTTCAGTTTCTTGAAGGATTAAGCTGAGAAGGTTTATCTTGACACTCTGTTGTGTTATTTTTTTAAATAAAAATATCGATATCAGTATCAAGGCAAAAAATCCCACATCAGTCTCGACCTACTGCATAAAGGTTTACACCGTGTACAAAAAAAGTCTAGTTCCTCCATAAAGACAAACAGTAAAGAGTTCAGAAAGTGTTCATGTGGTCATTAAACCTTACACTGCTTGAGTTTTGAAAAATGTGTTCCACGTCTAGAGATATGAAAATATGTGTAAAGACAGACGTGTTGGTTGTCAAGGCCGTTCCTCTTCATGGAGACGGTCTCGGAATTCAATCGAATTAATTGAAGGAAGAAAAAAAACAAAAGAAAACATGTCAGCTTTAACTAAGAAAGAAGGTTAAATTAAGAAGGAAATGAAGGAGAAGAGACAGAGGATAAAGAAAGGAAGGAGAGGCTGACGACAACACTTCAGTTTAAAAATGCATGAGTCTCCAGCCTCCAGCAGATTGCCTGTGTGTGTGTGTGTGTGTGTGTGTGTGTGTGTGTGTGTGTGTGTGTGTGTGTGTGTGTGTGTGGAGCAGCAGCGTGGTGTTAGCATTTAACAGAGGCAGAATGAAGAACAGATAAAGAACAGTTTAGCGAGTCATCTCACATCATGTGCTCATGTCGCACACAACCTGCTGATGTTCTTGAATGTGAGACAGGAAGAGATGCCTCTGTTTGCCTCATAGTAATAATTCACATCAGCTGAAGCTCAGGGAGAAAGAGTCACAAGTCCCACAATGAGGAGGAGGAGGAGGAGATAACAACAGCCGGAACTAGGAGAGATAGAGGAGGAGAGGAAAGAGCAGATGATGAAGCAGGATGGAAAGATGGGATTTGAGGAGGGGGAGAAGGAGGGGGAAAGAAAGACATAAGCAGGAGTATTAAAAACAAGGAAGAGTGGAACAGAAGAAAAGAAAAGAATGCATGCTTTAGATGTAGCTAGAGGAAAATGGCAAGAAAAAGGAAAAGAAGAGCGACAAATGAAGAAGCGGTCCGAGTGTGCTAATGTGTTACTGGTGATAAAAAATGAAGCCAAAGTGTAAAAGCAGACTGCAAAACCTCAAGTGTCCACTTGAAGCTGGCTCCAAAGCCAAGAAAACCTCATTCAGTCCCATACTAAAATGCATTTCAGCAGAACACAACATGCCTGTTGTTTATTGCCTGGTTTAAAAACACATTTTGTGTCAATGCCTAATTTCTTCATTGATATTGAGCAACTCATTGGTTTTGATTTTTTTAACCAAAGAGTTAAGCATACATTCACATAACTAGGAGCACTGCTCAGTGGAGTGACAGGTGGACGTGTTGTAGCTGTTTGATTTTGACACACTGCTCAGCAGGGAGCGCACCAGAGCGAACAGACCAACTTCCATATTATGGTCCGCACCGGGACTTGAACCGGCGACCCTCAGGTTACTCCCACTGACAGGAGGCTTAAGGCCCACCTCAAATCCACTTCTAAGACTCTTTCTAGACTGATTGAAAGGAATTGGAAGATCCTTAATGGTGGAGGAATGATTTCTGGGTCAGTCGGATGCTCCAATTAATGTAATGACAGGCACCAATAACTGAACTTTTCTTGTATTGTGTGAAATCTGTGCCTGTTATTTATCTGCCTGTTATTTAATGTCTGTTTTTGATAACTCTGCACTATCTGCGTTTAAAACATTGCTTTACATATAAACAACACAACTTCAGAAGGTCAACACTTTTTTATTTTTTTATATTCAGGTCTAATTAAAGGTTTTTTTGTCAACTGTTTATAGATTCTTGCTTTAAATCTCACATATTTTTATCCCTGCACGGGTCATGTACATTTCTTGTATAAGTCTATTTTTAATTGCACAGTTTAAGTTTGATTCATCTAGAGGTATTCTTTAAATCTTTTTTCAGGTTAATATATATGTATGGGAGGGGGTTTAATTTGTAACAAATGTTTCATGTCATGTACGTCTTTGTAACCTGCTACTGGATGCTTTGAATTTCCCTCTGGATCAATAAAGTATCTATCGATCCATCTAAAACTATTTTTCTTTGGTGCACTGTATGGCACATAGTTCAGCTGCAGCTATCTTTTAATTTGATTGACTTTACATAATTTGCAGCCATGTTGATAAAATCATGCACTTCTGCACATCTTGAAAAATGATGAGGGGGAACACTCCTAAATGTATTTAAATCAAAGCCCTCCGTGCTCTGAATAGTAGTAAATAGTAACTTTAGTGCGGATGTATCGATGAGAACTGTAATGACCCCCCGTGGATTCAGATCTAAACCACCACAGTCATAAATAATGAAATCCTACTTCAAACCATTCAGTGCATCTCATTGACTTTAATGAGTGATGTTAGCATGTTAACTGACATTGTGAGACATCGATATTTTCACAGTTAATAATGCAGAGGAGCAAAGGGAGAAGGGTGCTTCAAATGCAGCTTGAATGATGAAGAAAATCTGTTCTGTTGCTGTGGAGATATCTACAAACTGCCCTGCCCACAAACGTGATGGTTTGATGGTCACTGAGGTGCTGCTTGTTCATTTCAGGTTACTGATTCAGGAAAACAGACAACAACAAAAAAAGGTTGCAAAGGAAATAAAACCTTGGGAAGTGTCAAAGTCTGACTATCGACTAGAGCAATGCGTAACCACATTTAACAAAGCATGTGGATGTTAACCTGCAGGGAGGACTGAAAGCTGGCAGTGCTAGAACACTCAGAACATTAGCAACAATCAGAAAACACATAACACCATTGACCTGCACACAATATAAATTAAATTGTGCTCAAATCTTAAAGAGACAGTAGCTGAAATTAACCGTTTCAAGCAGAGGCTGAAGTGAGGGATTTTACTGACGCCTGTATCAGATAATTAAGGAGTTTTTTTCAGCTACACACATCGCACTGCTACTCAATAGATGTCCCAGACTGACATCTTTAAAGGTAAAAGAGAGTATTATAGATCTCCTTTAAGTTATTCGGTAAATGGAGACCACGTCCACACAGGGGACAGGAAGTGCATTTCATTGCTTGGCACTGTGTGGAGTTGTGGCAGTCCGCCATTTTTATTGGAGAGAATCTTTAGCTATAGGAAGTTAAACAATGTTGTTATTGTTGCTTCTTTAAATATGTGATGTACTCCTAGCTATTGAAACAGCACAGTGAAGTGTCAGAAAGAGAAACGCCTTTCAATTAGGTGCTAAGTCCTTTTTTTTCTGCGCTGCTTTTAGTTGAATAAAGTTTTCTACCAAATCTTGGCGCAGCTTTCTCTGAAAAGACAAAAATCTGGTTTGGACTGCCAGTTCAAAAACACGCCTTCATTACGAGCAATTAAAACCATTAATCATTCGGTATAAGACACAAGATGATCAAATTAGGAGCCAACACCTCTCCTCCGTCCTCTGAGTGAGCGCAGTAGGAGGGATGGCAGCATCAGATGTAGCATCGTGACCACTAACTCTTTGCACTTGAAAAACAACTCTGCACCTCTCCTCCTCCTCCTCCTCGTCCTCCTCCTCGTTTTCTCTCCCTTCTTCACCTTCTAGCTCCCTTCTCTCCTTCTGGCTCCGTCACCAGGCAACTAGCCTTTCCTCCCTCTCTCTGCTGTTTTTTTTTTTTTTTTCCTTTCTCTCGTCTTTGTCACTCCCTATTTTCACAAGCATTAAACCTCCCTCTGTCTCAGGCTGTGCATTAGATGTACACTCACAACAGGTTGTTTTTTTTTTTGTCTTAAGCACGATTCCATCTCCACTTAAACACACTCCAGCCGTACCTTATTGTTTTCTGAAACATCAACTCTCACAGCCTCTAGTGTCTGCATCGTGTGTCGTGATGGAGAAACCTGTGTCAGAAACATATAACCTCATCTGCATTGAGAGGATGACATCGATTGTACAGGATACTGTGTGTAAAATGTGAAATACTGACCATGTCTACACGATCTTATCAACTTCATTTACTTCTTTAGCTAAAATCTGCTAACAAGAGAATGCTTTACAAAATAACAGTTCTATTTAATTACTCCTTTCAAAATTTCAAGGCAAGGACAGGCAAGATGGTTTGTAGAGCACCATTCATCCAGAAAGCAACTTCAAGTGCTTTACACAGATAAAGAACACAGCATTCACACAACTTCCAAACTCCATTCGATCTGCAGAGTCCCTCTGCACCTTTAAGAAAAAGCTAAAGAGCCAGCTCTTTCATGAATACCTACTAACTTAATGATGATGGTCTCCATATTATTGATGATGATGATGGTAATGACGATGGTTTTTGTTTGATAACGACGACTTATAAGATGGTTTCTATACTGATTAGAGCTCTCAAGAACTGCCCTCAATGTTGTGCTTTGCCTCTGGTCACTTCCTGTCAGCACCTGTGTGTCCAATCAGACTCAAAGCTGATCGTTTGCTCTTACTGACATTGTTCCCTTTTTTCTAGATCCTTGTGTTGTACTGTAATTGTAGAATTTAAGACACAATTAAGCAAAAATACGATATTAAAATACAACCATTGGTTTTACCCCCTATAAGTTGGTGAATGTTTAGGTCTAGCTGACAGTGCTTTCACGTAATCTTCTTCAGGAAAAAAAATCACTGCGAATTTAGAGCTGTGTGAATGTTGTACATGGAGAGGTGATGTTTATATTCAGTGCAGCCACAGAGGTCAACCTAACAGAAGGTGTTAAAACATATACAAAGGCATCTCTTACAAAGAGAAGTATGATTCCAGGGTCAACTTTAAAAAAAAATCTGAACTTTCCCTTTAACACCAGCATCAGTGTGTTTCATTAGAGAGCAGTCATTTAATTCACCGCTCAAAACTTTATGACTTGATGTCTAAAGCAGAGGTATTTATTCTTTCAAACTCCTTAATACAACTTTCTGTCACTCTCCATCCTTTCTTTCGTCTCCTCTCTCTCTCTCTTTGAATTTCATTCATCCCTGGCTCATCCTGCTTTCTGCCCCTCTCTCTCTCTCTCTCTCTCTCTCTCTCACTCGACGCTCTTTGGCTCCACTTGAATCTGAACGAGCAGAGTTTTCCCTTGAAGCTTTTCCCGACAAAGAGCCGTGCAGAGACTGACGTGCATGAAGCAAATTACTCACAGCAATACGATACAGAGAGAGAAAAGGGAGAGAGAAGATACTGTAGGAGAGGAGAGGAGAGGAGAGGAGAGATAATCACTGCTTCAACAACTTGAAGAAGGAAAAAATATCAGATGTGATTAAATAAAAAAAAAATCTTCAAACAAATTCTTCAAACTGGCTTGTTATGTACTTTTCAAAACTGAATACTAATTTATAAAGGATACTTGAGGAGCTTCCCATCCTAACATTTCATCTCACGAGCATCCACTTAGTTATAAAGTCTCTGTGACGACCCTGAGGTTGTCCTGATTGGTGTATAGTTGTTACTAATCCTGTGTTTCTGTGTAACCGGTACATTGTGAGTGGAGAAAGGGCTCATTGGGTCGATCACATGTATTAATAATATTCAAACAATACATATGATGTTGACTCAACTTCAATATTTTTTTTAATCCAGTGAGTCGGTTCTACAACGGAGGATTAGGGCCACGTTAAAAAAAAAAATAATAATAATTTTGAGGTTAAAGTCGTAAATTTACGACTTTAACCTCAAAAAGAAAAGAGAAATTAACATGGCCCTAATCCTCCGTCGTATCGTTTGAGAGTTTGGGAAAAACTAATTCCAGTTGTTGTAAGGAAATATTGCATTACTTTGAAAACATCAACTTGACCTCCTTATCATTTAATCATCCCCTTTACTTCATGATGTTGAAATTTATGCATGCAAATCAAGCATTTTATTACTTTTAGCAGAACACCATAGTGTAATAACCGTTTTCCCATGCAGTGTTTCACAATCATTAGCAACAGATTACGGCCCCTTATTGTCTAATTTTACTATAATAAATCAAGCTAATAGCTGTTTAGCATTTTGTTAATTAAGGAATTACTCTGTTCTCTATCCTCACACACATGTAGAGTAAAAAAGAAACAAAGAAAGGAAAGAAATTAACAAAAAAACTGTCAAGGCAGCACTTTAATAATCATGACTCCATCGCTGCCTGACTCCTGTCTGTCAAAGTTAAGAAAGCACAGAAGAAATATTTTAAAATGGCAAGAAAAAAATCATGATGTCAAGGTTTTTTTTCCCACAGTTGTCTCCAGCTCTGCCTCCTGGTGCTCATCTCTGTGTTACAAACTCTTTGATTCTGAGGTATTTCAAAGTCTAAGCTCACAGTTACACAAAAGAAAAAGCCTCTGTGTGAAAGAAGAAGGTGTGCAGACACACAGAGAAAGAACTGAATAATTAATCCAGTTAAAGAAATATACAAGAGGAGTGAGTGATGCAAAGACAAGAGAAGAGTACAGATTGTGTTTATAGACCCATCATGGTGCTTCAAGGCGGTGACTTAGATCTCATTACGTTTTACTTTATTAATCCATGGTGCCGACTTGATCTGATGCTTTCCTCTTCTTTATCAAGAACTGTTTTCGTTACAGGGATAATAAATCAGACACAACCTGTTACACATGAAGACAAGTCCTTTGAGGACTCTGAGGACCAACGCTTTGAATCCATCAATTATTAAGAAGAGAAAGTTATTCTTAAGACTGGGTGTCTTTAGGGCAGCAGCTAAGTTATTGTCTAATATCAATAAATATTGCTATTATTTTCTTAATTCATGTCAATAAGACATCAGAGAGCTGTGATAAGGGACCATCACTGCAGCATTTATTGAAAGCCAAATGCAAAGTCAATAAAATGATGTGAGTCCAATCAGACAAACCAAATATATCCAATTAACATCAACGTACCAACAAGCAGCAGAAGACTGTAGTAATCTGAGTCACATATGATTTTCTGACATTGAACTATACTGGAGTCATGAACTCATTGAACTCAGAGCCGCCATGACAGACACATTGTTGCCGTGGAAACACCGGATGTTACATCAAAGACCCCTACAGGAAGCGTGAGCTGCTACTGAAAGCTGTCGTAATGTTGCTGTATGTGCTGCTGTGATAAAAACGTCGTGTTAATTATACTTCCATTAGCTCGTCGGTAAACATATTCTCTTCCTCAGGTCGGTTTCACCCGATGTCTTCACTACGGTCAACACAGAGTTCGTTTTCATCGGTCTAAACATCTACTTTTGTTCTTGTATCGATTCAGAGCCCCCTGGTGGTGGAACTGACATACTGTGCCTTTAACTACTAGTGAGGAAGACAGCAGATATTTGATCACACTTGTGTAAAGTGAGGCTTAGCAGTGATTGAGTTTAAACCATAGCAGAACATTTTAAAACAACTCCTCATGACTCAATTAGAAGAAAAACAAATCAGTCAAAAAAGGTGACAAGGAGACGGGACATACAGAAAAACAATCCTTAATCTGTGTTCTGCTGTTCAGAGAGTAGATCATAAAGGATGCACAAGCAGCATCCATCTATCCAACAGACACTTCAGAGAACCTCTGATGTCTATAAATCAACATTAGCCTCCATCATTAAAACGGCTCTACACTGTGAGGAGTTCACCATCATGAGTAGAAGTAATCCGGGTATTTATGAGCGCGGATAAAAGTGCCCACAGAGAGGAGAGGATGTACTGCCGAGCTGATTTACTGGCCAGAAGAACAGTATTCATTATTGATCAAAGACTCATACACACATCTCTCTTCTTCTCCCTCTGTTAATCCGTCCACGTCTGCGTGTTTCTGTGTGATGCACGAGGCTTTTGAGAAATGTATTTTTGATAAGATTCTACTCAGGAATTTAAGTCTCAGAGTTTTGTTTTTTTTATTTCTCATTAGACGTCTTTGCTCCATAGAAGGAAAAGTCCTTAAATCCCCCCCCCCCAAAAAAAAAAACCCAGTTCACATGTCAGTGTTGGGACTAACTCGTTACTAAGTAATGCATTACTGCTGTAACACCACTATTTGCAGTAACTATAGTAACGGATAAGTTACTTTCCAGATAATGCCGTCAGAATTACTGTCATTTAAAGCACTCGTTACTCGTTACTTTGTGTGAAACAGCCGACAACAATAAGAGGGCCAGGTGACGCTGACGTCAGCACAGCAGCATCCTGGGAGAATGAACTAAGTATGCTCTAAAACACAGGTTCTCAACTGGTGGGTCGGGACCCAAAAGTGGGTCACGGAGGTGTTTTCAGTGGGCCTGGAAGAAAGCTTCTCAAAGCTTGTCAAAAATTCTAAAAAGTGTCTTTTTAACAAGATGACTTTGTTCAGTTGCTTCGTTCTATTCTGCTTTGAACCGTCCGAGGTCCAAACTGCACAACTTTTCAATAAATAAAACCTGATTGATTGAAAAATATCAGAAATTTGGGGTCGCGGTTCTTCATGAAGGAGTTGGTGGTCGGTCCTGAGGCTCCACCAGTTTAGAACCACTGCTCTAAACAAACACAGGAAGGTGATCATTCAGCTATGAGCTCTCTGTCACAGAAATACCCACATTATTTTTCTCTGCTCGAGTTAAACGACTAGAATAAAAGCAGTAGAGCTGGGTATCGTCCACAACATCACAGTTCAATTTGATTTTGATTCTTTGGGTCACCATTCGATATCGATATCAATTCGATATTGGTCAATATGCTTCGATATTAATTAAATATTACACATAGATGAGAGAAATACCCAGATAACTACTCACAGTACCTTCTTCTATTTGTTAAATAATTATGTGTTTGTATTTGTTTAAAACAAACCGACTCAAAAATGTATTTTATCATTGCATTATTCTGTAATAAAAAAGGAATAATGATATTTTCAGGAGATTTCTGCTAGTGTGAAGGCACTATAAATAAACATGTCCTCACGTGAACATTAAAGGCTTTATATGTGATTTTTCACACTTAAATATAATAGAAATCAAGTATATCCTCTGAAAATAACTCTGTGAGTCATGACTGTCTACAATGAGTGTAACACCCGAGTCCCACTGTCTGTGATGTTTTCAGAGTTTTCAGAGTCATATCTTCAGTTTGTTTACATCGCCGGGACGGCCGGATGACTCCTCCCCTCGTGTATAAAAGTTGTTTAATTGAGGGACTAGAGAAAAGAAGAATAACATACTGTACTCACTGCTTAACTGTGTTTCTAGATCACGCTCATTTCAGGTAAATTTACATGCAGCGTGAAGATACGAGCATGATAAAGATCGCTAGCATTAGCATGCTAACACAACAATGCAGCACGAGTTGTTTTGGTTTCATGCTGGTGCTCAAGAGCGACATCTACTGGATGAAAAAATCACATATAAAGCCTTTAAATAAAACAGTAACTCGTTACTTTAATGATGCAATAACTCTGTTAGTCTCAGTTACTTTTTGACAGTAATAACTCGTAACTGTAACTAGTTAAGATCAGTAACATGCCAAACTCTGGTCATACAACAAGCCATACCTTGTTTTCTGATTCTATCAGAATGACAAAGTGAGTGTGTTTTCATGGATTTGAGTTCCTGTTTATGAGCCTTATCCTGGTATTGATTATATTCAGGATATGGTTGTTACCTCCAGTCACTTTTTATTTCCACATATGTCTATAAATTGAAAATGATGGATAAATGGTGTTTTGTTTCTCTATCTGCAAGATAATCATGTGTAGTTTCATCCTTTCACATGGAAATGCACCTCATTCAAATTTCGACCTCTTGCAGCATTTGAATATTTTGCATAACATTTGCTCATCAGTTGAATTCCACGTATCTTACTCTCTCTCTTTTGTTCTGTGTCTGTACTCTGAGTCGTTCCTCAGTCCTTTAAAGCCTGTCTTTGCCTCTCGTGTTTATCTGACTGGAAGTGATACGGACTGACTGGCTGGACCGAGCGAGACACTGGAGATCAAATTGTTAACCTGAATATGTCACACCGTCTCCATCCTTACACGACCAGAGAACAACTACAAATACCACAAAGAACTACAAACACCACAAAGAGCTTTAAACACCACGCCGGGTTGAAGTGGTGCCAGAAGGGATGCTGCCAAAATCAATCAACCATCGACGTCTGCTCTTCACACAGCCTAATTAATGTGTCGATGATTTAGAGACACAATGATGTAAAGAGCATGGTGCACTGTGCTTATACCAAGCAAAATCAAAGATCTGTCAAGCTGTATAGAGAAGTGGACGCTTGGTTTCTAGAGTGAAGCCCCTGCAGAATCACCTTAAAGCCCCTTTGAGGAACTTTTAGTTTGTTTTCATTTTGGCGCCCCCTGTAGACAAAGCAATAACCTTGTATCTCATTGCTAATCCTGTCCTGTACAGTAGTCTTCCCCAGGTCATCTGTAGTTTTTTGATCAGTAAATTTAATATGAAGTCTGTTTTTAGCAACAATTATTATCCCAATTAATGTCTTCCATAAATACTATGGGATGGGATACCTGTGTTTTTATGAGCTACAACACTTTAATTTAGCGCTCCATGTGTAGCTGAGCTTCATGGGTTTGTTTAACTGAATATACTTAGTAAGAAAATAATGAAGGGAACACAGACGTGTAACTTCTCCAGCTACAGCTTCAGCTTCATTTCAACATACACACATATGCACAGCAAGCCTGATTTCGGCAACAACAACTGCTTTACGGCAGCTACTGTAGCTCTTTAGGGACACATTACTCTGAAAAGGTAAGAGCACATTTAAAAAACAAAACAAAAGACAACTGTAACGTGCAGCGCAAAGTGTCGCTATGAGCTTAAAGCACACGGAGAAACCAGAGGAGACAGACAACGGTCTCACTATACATAATATGCTAACCGTGTTAGCACAGATCGCTGTGATGATACCAGAAGAAGATGAGCACGGCATCCAGACAAGCTATAAATTAAATAACAGCGACTGGAGAAGTGCTCTGGTTATGTGGAAGGAGAAAACGGGAGCGGATGGCGTTTGTCGAGCTGGAGTACAAGCCACAATCATGGCTGACATCAGCCTGATGTTTGAGGAAAGCACAGCAGTAACTGTGCAGAACATCAAAGTGTCCGTTACTACAGACACGTGGACAGCTCTCACCAGCTTTTAGATTTAGATAAGCGCAAAGCTCATCCCTGATAAATACAGATACACCTTGAAAACCCACTTAAAGATGAGATCTGTTATCCTATCTAGCTCTACCCTCTTGTAAATATGTTCACTTTGGCTAAAATACAGGACGGCTGCAGCCAAAAAACCAAACAGGAAGCTATTAGGAAGTGGTTACTAATTCAATTGATGACGACACAATGGCTGCGCACATTTCTAATATACAGGCTGTGATAGATGTAGATAATTTGCTACATGAAAACAGGGGTTCTGAAGCATCCTCATGGCTGCCACAAAATGTATCATCACTAAAAATCGTAGTGCTGCTGATAGCCAATCAGGAAAGCAAACCCACCAAGCTCGACGTGGAGACGAGTGCTACTGCAGTCGAGGCTGCGATCTTATCTTTGCATTAATCATCTGAGGAAGGTTGAATCGTGCTGGCTCTGGTCAATACTCTGCAGGTGGGTGTCAGGAGGAGGAGGAGGAGGAGGTGACAGAGACACCAAAGACAGGGAGTGAGGAGGAAAAGGGCACAGTGGTTAGGGAGAGCCGTCCCAGAGTTAAAAGGTCAGGAGAATCATCACAGACAAAACGCCTCTCGTTTTCTCACACTGTAGTTTCGCTCTGGATAAAACCTCAGAAAGTACAACTGGTTGTTGAAACATCACCATGGAAACTGCTGGTACACCTCAGCAAAGTAAATGACAATGGCATCAGAGGTCTACACGCCTGAACGTTGGCAAAGAGTTTGAGTCCGTATTAATGTCATCTCTGATGCGAGGCAGGGATGAAAGCAGGTTGGTGTTTTTTGTTTTGGATTTTGAAAATTTAAAAAGAAATCAGAGAATCGAAAAAGACCAAGTACTTTGAGTTTTCTGTTGTATCTTTAATCACTCCTTCATCGTACACTGATTTACACAAGGGGAGAGAGAGCTGGTTTGAGATAGGAGCGATAAATTATGCATGGAAAATTAGGGAAACGGGAATTCTGCTAATGAAGTGTTTCCCCATCTTGTGTGCAAAGTGAATCTTAATGGTTGTTTCAAATATCACCATGATGTCAGACTCTGTTGCTCTTCGACTGCCATTTCTGCGTCTTTCTTTTTGACGTCATGTCCTGCCTCCTGAGACCCCCTCCACACCCCCCATAATGACTGATTGATTGACATGAACGCAGCAACACACATAGCCGCTGTGAGGTGATATAGTAATTAGAGAAGTTAAAACATGGAAAATGCAGTACGTCAATGTCTCGCTTTTGCTTTGTCATTGTTGATTAATTTAACTTTTTATGAAAATTTGACAATTAAAAAGCGACTGAGTTAATTGATGCCTTCAGTGTACAATAAAACCAGCGATGATAACAACCCCACGAGCCAAATGTAATCTGTCATTTTCATTACGAGTCCATGAGCGAGGTTTCAGCTCGGATTAATGTCGAGGAACGTTGAAACAATGAAGCTGCCAGAAGCTCAGGGGACGTCCAAAGCACTATCAGACCAGCAGCGTCTGCTTCACTAATGACCTCTGCTGCTTCATCCATGTTTACAAAAGTGATTCATGAATCAACACATACCATGAGTCTGCCAGTGGGATGGAGGGAGATACTCATTACTGTCAGAGTGAAAGAGCAGCTGCTCGCGTGAGGATCTGACGTACTATCACTCATTGAGGGAAACACCTGGATGAACAATCGACTGGGAATTCAAACCAAGAAGCAGATAACGGATGAGGCGATAATTGGATCAATGCCAACAATAATTAGGATTTCTGCAGTAATATTGGACCCTGCACCAGACCCCAATGAACTCCCTCGACCTCTCGGCTAATAGAAGCAGTTGACCACAAACCTCATCCTCTCAGAGTCATCATCACTCACATCATCGAGAGGACGAATCTGTTTAGAACAGATCTGACCTCATAATCATCAGCTTCAGACTCTTCTCGAGTAACGGTCTGTCAGGTACGCATGTGTATGATAAACGGTAGTCAATGTGCGATCACCCATTGGTTCTCAGACTGTGGTTTTGAAGCCTCAAATTTGCCATTAAGAGTGTCACCATGCTGTGTGTCGGGAGCCAGGCCATATTGACCATATTTGGACAGACTGGAAGGCCTGGAGAGGAGTGAGGAGTTTGTAAAAACACAACTATCAAAGTTGCAAAATAGTTGTGTCTCAATTCAGGGGCTGCATCCTTCGAGGAAGACACAGCGTCACAGCGCCGCGCGTCGGAAGGATGTTCTAATTTCAAGGCTCATAAATGCGTCCTACTTTACTCAGGCCACAGATGACACATCTGACGCATCCTAGCTAGTTTCAAGGCAGCTGTAGAGGGTTGCTAGGCGACAGGAGAAGTGCTTAGAAACAAAAGGGTAAGGGCGGGAACAGCTGAAGATACCAACATGAAATCCTCTGTGGACCAAACTGTCTCATTTCAGTTTCGGCCTGAGCGGTCTACACAGGCTACGAAGGCTAGGGTCCTTTGTAGGACGCTACACCTGAACTGGGAAAGTAATTATTTCTCATTAAAAAAAAAAAGATTGCTAGTGTTCTCCACATAAGAAGACACAATGTGGGTTACCTAACAGTATTTCATAATAAAATCAGAGAACTTGTGGAAGGTTAAAAAGACTTGTTGCACAAACTATAATACTTGTAAAAAAAAATGCTTGGATTAAAAAAAAGAATGAATCAGTAAATAAAATAAAGATGGAGATTTAACCAAGTCTATAGGCTGAGGTCAACAGGTGGTTTTCATGAGTTTTTTCAGGCTGTGGCGTTGTGGTTTTACAGGTACTGGGGCTTAATCTCTGCAACCCACAAACATTTTTATCTAAATTTTCTCAGTCAAAATTCTGCCAAACCTTGCTGCTTCTACTACGAGATGCTATCTGTTCACTGTGCTCGTTTACATCCAGGTTGAAGAGTCAGAAGAGAAGGCACATTAACTAGCTAGTAGTGGACGATTGCACTGCAGTTTGAGTATGACCTTTGACCGGCCTCTAGGGACAAAATATTATTGAATTGTTTAACCGTCTAGTAAAGGTCATGTCTTTTAACTGTCAGGTGACTAATTGCTCACCATATGATGGCGCTAATTGCCAAGTATTTGTTTATGTGCTTGTTCATGCTCTGGTCATAAATTAATTTATCTGTGTGTGCCTAACCATAGGAATCAGGATTGTGGGGTTTTTAGTACTGTTTTTCTCTCCTTCAAAAGGTGAGCTGAAGATAGATCGAAAAAAAAGAAATAGAGAAGTGGTGGAGTCACATCAGAGGAGCGAGTTTGTTCAACATTGAGTCACAAGCATGGGTTTATATGGGGTGTTTAAATGGGGCACACGCTCTACAGAGTGAGTTAACAGACCTCTGGGGAGTCACGGCTGTCGTTGGCTTTTCCCAGCGGAGAGGACAGCAGGCTGCCATGTTGAGAAAACTGGTATTTCTAAGTTACCTGGTTCTTTTTTGTTCACATGTGACTTACACAACATCTCATATAGCTTCTTAAGACTAATGATCAGACATCTCAGGTCAACTACCACCATCCATAGAATCTTGTTTTAGTGTGAAACACTTTTCAGCTCTTAGCCATGCTAATGGATTAGCCTTGGTAATTCAACTATTCAGCATGTTTAACTCTTTTGCTCCTTCTCATCTCTATGCTCTTAACCATGTGTGGCTCAAAAAAAAAACAGATGCAGTGGCCTTGATGCAAAACTGAGCCTTCAAACTGTTTACAGAACAATGGCTTCATCCATATCGTGTTGGAGGGGGTTGAGGGTAAGGCTCTGTGTAAAAAAAAAAAAAAAAAAAAAAAAAAGAAGTTTTTTTTACACACCAAACAGGAAAAACTCTCTTTATAGCACTGGCTCTGTCACTGTGATGATGAAACAGGAAATAAAATAAACTGTTTGCAACAAGCACTCCATCTTCTGTTTGTAGTTTGTTGCATGGAGAGTAGGCTACATTCACTGCAACACAGATACAGATGTACAACAACACTGGCTGTACACCTTTTGATTTTGGGCTCATTCCCTCCAACCTGCAGGTAAAGTATGATGTCACGATCACACACGTGCACGCACACCCACACGTACAGCTACAAAACACACTGAAAACCAGCACTACACACACACACACACACACACACACACACACACACACACACACACACACACACACACACACACACACACACACACACAGTAAGCAGTCATTTGCAGAGCAGCACAGGAGGAGGCTTTTTGCATGTGGCTGATAAAGCACAGTGTGGCTTTTGGAGGCTGCAGACACTTTGCTCCTCAGCTGCCCCTCCAGCAGCCCTGCACCGGGGCTATGACTCATACCGCCTTCCCTTCTTCTGATGCTGGGAACGACAATAACACGGAAACCCCAGCAAATAAAACAACAACAACAACCACAACATGCATCAGACACGATGTCCCGGTGCATTTCATTTCCCTTTCTCTTTGGTGCTTACCTTTCTTTGACGTTGAAGTAACTAACTCAGATCTTCCTCTCAGGTGTCTGTTGCTGCTGCTGCTTCTGCTGCTGCTGCCTGGCCAGTTCGTCTCCTCCTCCTCCTCCGAGACGTCGCATCTCTCCCCCCGGTCCTGATGGAGGAGAAAACCCGCTGCAGAGATCACCGGACCTGGAGGGAGGTGTTCGTTGGCAGACTGTTTTTAGGTGACGGGGTTTCAGTGCTGAGGAGTGCTCAAGCGTTCCTCTGAGAGTGCAACCAGTCTGATGGATGTCGCTGGGCTTCCTCGAGGGGTGGAGGGTAGACGCTGGTGACGCATTCAGGGACTCCTAAGAAACTCGGATATGTTCTTTTTTTTTGCAAACATGGCAACTTTCATGTGCCTCTGAATCTGAAGTTACCGGAAATTAAATATGAAGCCTAATGTTAAATTCATGAATTAAACACCACATGTTTATCATAGAACTAGTTCAAATAAATGATACTTAAGATGTGCTGTAATTTGATCGACCATGAGTTCTTGTTTCAACATTTCTTCAAATGTGTCCAGGGGAGCAGTGGTGGTTCTAGACCACTTTTACTGAGGGGGCCAAACTGGGGCCAGTTGTTTTGTCAGAGGGGAACATTAAACCCAGGTGAAAAATAGACAAAGATAATCGCTTTAAAAAATATATATCATGCCAAATAATAACACACATCATTTAATACCATGATTTATATTTGTTTCAGTAACAGTATTCAATATATTGTGAGTCCGGTTGTTGAGTCAAATACTATGTATGTGTTATGAGAGGGGCTCTTCCTTTTGGGGGGGTGGCCACAGGGGGGGCTAAGCTCAGTGTTACAGGGGCACTGGCCCCCGTTGGCCCCTGCCTAGAACCGCTCATGCAGGGGAGCCAGGGGATCACTTCAGCTGTATGAGATGTGGAGTTAGGAAGTTTTACAAATCAAGTCAATGCTGTTGAACCTGAAACCTGAATTCTTTCCAATGGCCAGCATTGGGCCGGATTCCTGGGCTGCAGAAAGACTTCCGTAGTCTTCTATAGATCTTACTTCTCATTTGACTTATTACCTGGGTGAACATTTTCTAAATCAGTTTAAAGTCTCACTTGTTGCGATTGTTTCGAGGCGTTGTCAAGGCAGCATGATGTTCATTTTGTAAATGAAGAGTAAAAATAGAGCATAAGTAGTGTACTCTTTATATATACAGAAGCCCTAAACAGACATATTCATACATTCTATTAAACTCTGTTTTCCGTGATGACAATTACATTTGAATTGCCTTCTTGAGTTCTCAACTTATATTGTTATCTCAGGATAACAACGTTGGTTTTCCTAGTTAATTTCAGCCATTCCAGAAATCTTTAAAGGTAAGCTACTTGTTATCTACTGCCGCTACTCACTGAAAAACCAGCATTGTTATCCCAAGATAACGAGATAAATAAGTCCAGATCACGAGAAAACAACTGCAATTAACTGGTTGTAAAAAAAAAAAATGGATGTTTGCCCATATTAGGCTTCCGGACTTTAGAGCTTGTTTACCTGTGATTGCCCATATTGACATGAACCCATCGCCCACACATGGTCACTTCTGGCACCAAAGAACAAAGCTGGTGAAGTGTCGAACTCATGCTACATATTGTTTTTTAATAACCAGTCAGGTCAGTAAGTCTCGTTCCTCCAATCAGAAACATGCTCAGATCAAATCGGTAAAACTGCACATGCTCAGTTACTCCCACCCACCTCCACAGGAAAGGTAAACAACAAATTCATTTATTGAACTGAAACATGTTTTGGAGATGGGAAGTATCATGAGTATTTTTTTTTCATTTTTCATAAGCTGTAGTTTAATGCATTGATTGGTGAACAGTCCAGGGTGTAACCCCGCCTCTCGCCCAATGTCAGCTGGGTTCGACCCCGAACAGGAAAAGCGGTATAAATAATGGATGGATGTAGTTTTAATGCTATCATAACCTTTAAACAAATTCATAAGATAACTTTTTAATAAGGTTAGCATAA
This sequence comes from Labrus mixtus, assembly GCF_963584025.1. NCBI lineage: Eukaryota > Metazoa > Chordata > Actinopteri > Labriformes > Labridae > Labrus > Labrus mixtus. The sequence goes on from NC_083628.1 coordinate 20,877,712, forward strand.
ATCAAGCCAGTGTGTCTATAAGCACATGTTCTGTAGTGAGTTTTTAGGGGGCCTTTTAGCCTGTATTTGAACAGGACAGTGTCAGTGATGTAGAGTAAGAAATCAGAACAGAGTGGGGAATGACATGCAGGAAAAGAGCCACAGGTCGGACTTGATCCCGGGCCGCCCGCTTGGAGGACAACACCTCCGTATATGGAGCGCGACCTAACCCCAGACCAACCGCACCAACAAAATGTGTATGTTTAACTTGACTTAAAAGACAAATAAAAAAAATGAATTAAGAAAATACTTTGGATATTTTTTAAAGAATACATTGCATCATGCATAATAAAGCCTACAGCAAAATAATGAAGATTAAATCAACCATGTTACATATTACTGTTGCATTTAATTTAAAGTAATATGAAAGATTCAGTCAGGGGAGGTCATTTCTAGAAAATACTTCAACTTTAATATTTTCAATATTTTAAATCCACACTTCACCAAAATAAGAAGAAAAGAATATAGAAGATAGGAGTCTGATAACTCCTGCAGCACGTGAAGGCAGCATCGAGCGTGTATGGATTCTCTTTCATCCAATTTGACATCAGAACGTGAACCCGCAGGGTCCTAGCACCTCCGGTTTACTTCTTCATTGACTTTGGCCTAAATATTCAACAGGTGGAAACACAAACCATTCTAACGCTGACATTTTGAGGTTTTTACAAGAAAAGAAGAGGAACTAAATGTTGTTAAATGAAGGACAACGTTTTCTTTCTCAAAGCAAAGAGTTATCAACATGCAGTAGAAGGAAATGACACACTGTGGATTCACAAAGTGTGCTCATGAGTGCTGAGTGGATCTAGTAATTCAATATTTTCTCAAACAGAAAGTCATTTAGCAACATTTAAATTATATAATGTATTTATTATGTGTAAGGTTGGCACCAGAAATAGTTGCAGCTTGGTTGAGGGGGCCAAGAGGGGCCATGTGGTAGAGTAGGTACTATCAGAGTTGTCACTACCTGGAGCTTGGAGGTACAGAGTCTGGGTCTTTCAAAGTTGGCAATGCTGTTTTGGTTGCCGTGGCAACAAATGGCTATTATGGTACTGATCAGTAGGATATTGGAGCGTGACTGGAGCAATGGGTGTCTTCACTGAAAAACAACAAAATAGGACAAAAATCCCCCAAAAATCAAAAGGATGCAAACAATCCCAATATTACTTGAAGAAGACTCATTCAAGTCAAGGTATCACCAGTTGTTGTGTTCAGTTTGTATTGACCGTGTTAACAATGCTGACTTTTTTCTGGTTAAGAAAATCTGTTCTCCAGATCAATTTCTGTAAAGTCTTATCCAATGAACTGGGTTTAAGATGTTTTCTGGCTCACATTCTTTATCATTTTAATTATTAAGCCACCTACTTTCATGGCTTTGGTTGACCTCCCTGAATCTTGATTTTACTGACTGCATCTCAGTGGTCATGGATACCACCAGTCTCTGAAAACATGTGTGTTGCCAAAGTGCGCGCATACACACACACACACACACACACACACACACACACACAAAATGATTATAAATAGTGTAAAAGCATGTGTTGTGCATGTGTGGTTGTTTGCAATCATGTGTGTGTTTTGGTGTTTGTGTGTACGTTGTAGGCATATATGCTCGAGTGAATTCACATTTGATCATGCATGCGTTGATGTAAAGCTTGGTTGCCATGGATACCTGAGAGTGGATTCAGCGTGTCATGGTTCCCTGGTCCAATTATACAGGAAACATAGAAAACTGTCACATCATGTGAAAAAAGCTCCTGTGAGGAGTTTTTAAATTAAACACTGAAATCAATACTGATGCTTCTTTATGACCTCAATAAAAATCAAACCAGATCATCAGCAAGAAGACTGGTCATTTCTGTAAGTCATTTTGTATTCTCATTAACACTGCAGTGGGGTTGGTGTCAGATGAATTGAGTCACGTCAGCCTAAAGAACAGCCGTACACTTTTACACAGCAAGGATTCACAGTCAGTGAAATATTGACTGTTAAAAGGAAGCAGAATGAGATTTTTCAACAGGAATGCATTGCACATGTACAGGACAGGACTTGCACGGAAACAAGATGCTTTGATCGGTCCACAGGGGGGCGCCAAACTGGACGCAAACTAAAAGTTCCTCACAGAAACTTTAATTCAAAATCAAGCAGCAACCTCTGGGGCTGAAAAACGAAACAAATGCTAACGTGCAAAATCCTGCAGTTCATCAAGTGTCCGCTTGAGGCCGGCTCCAAAAGCCCCAGAAGTCACATACACACCACATTCAAAAAAGATGTTTTTGCAGCAGAAATTAACATGTTTACAGCCTGGTACAAAAAAGTAAATTGATCTAATTGGCTCTTGTCTCGACGAAGATGTCCAAACTGAAGGTGGGCTGAATTTTTTGATTACTCATCCGTTTAAATTTTTTATGAAAGATCGATCCATGGTTAAGCACGTAGCTGGCATGATTGACATGCGAGTGCGATGTAACGGTTTGTCAGGAGGCTTAGAAACCCGCCTCAGCTCCAGCTCTCAGCCTGTCATTAGGTTGACTGAAAGTTAGACTGAGACAGGATTTCCATCATGGAGGCTGCTGCTGATGAGACTCTGGAGCCCCCTGCAGGAACAGATGGCTGACGTCACTCAGGCTTCATCCATTATTATTTACAGTCTAAACAAGAGAGGTACTCAACCCGAGAAGAAATGTTTAAACCCAATAAGTTGAAATGAGAAGAGTCTAGAAATGCAAAGACACACCACACTATATAATAGTGTACAAATTATTGTACATTCATTGTACTCTTCTTGTACATTGAACATTCATTGTTGAAATCACAACATAAGAACACCTTCTGTCAGGATCCATGAAGGTAGCATCCAGTTTTTAAAAGTCCTGAATTTTAGTTTAACAGTCATTACATGGAGGAGATATTTCAGTCTCTATAATATCTTTCAGTTGGGACAAAGACCTGCAGAAATGTAAAGAAATGAGTGTTATGGGCTGCAGAGCCATCATCCCTGATTAGAAAGTAGTTCAATAAGTGTACGGCTAAGCTATTCACTGGAATAAAAGTGAATTAGTGCTTCTGATTAATAGCCTGAGTCTGCATTCTTGAAACCTTTGCCTTTTTAATTAACACATACTTAATCTACCTGGAGCTGGATTTTGTTTTATAGAAACTCATATCTCTTGCTGAAACTGAATTTCTTGGACATGCTGAACAAACAGAAAGCTCCTTGTATAGCCTTCCACATGATGCTGCCTTCACGTGCTGCATGATTTACATGCTGCTTTACAAATCCTGTTTACCGCTGTCTTTATGCAAAACACAAAAAATAATGCTAATCTCTCAAAATCTGCATGAGCAAACAAACATCCTAACATCACTCATTTGAACCAGGGTGGCTGAGGCTACATGAAGGCTCTCACCTTTAAGCTGTGTTGTTTTTCTTGTAGTGACTGGTCTGCTATCTCCACACTGTGGTGGAAAATCAAATCCCTGTCAGTTTTAGAAACCTCCTCCTCCTCATAGCACAGCCCTGCTTGCAGCACATAACTCAGTCGTGACCTCAGTTCACAAAACTCCTTGAAGGTTTCAATCAAATGAAAACATTCATTGGGCTGCTTAATGTCCCCGCTCACATCTATACAGCTACAAACCAGCACTGGATGATTGACAGGAGGTGGAGTGGGGATTGAGCTTTAATGAAACATTTCACATAAGTAGATGATAAATGTGGCTCCTTCCTTTAGCACAGATTCATCTTTCACTTTATTTGACCACATTTTATTTTTAACTTCTTCCCTATCAGTGAACCCTACCATTCAGCCATAGTCTAAACATCTGATATCTCACTTCTTCACAGTTTAGATGGCACCAGTTAAATTAGTCATCTCAAGGGACCAAGGCAGAAGAAACGTGTGTGTCAGTGTGAGATCAACTGCTGGAGAAGAGACTCTCCAGTCTGTAGAGCTGTTCAAACGATTCTAGATATAAAATGACTCAAACAAAATTAAGGTACAGCCCCATGCAGTGCGGTGCGGTGCTGTGCCGAGCCATGCCGTGCGGTGTGATGTGACATGAAACACTTTATTGTCTCTTGGGGAAATGTGTCTTTGTATTGCACAGATTTAGCTGCATCTACGGTAAAAACAATATTTAATCAACATAATTAGTTCTCCTTGTTTCATCATCATTACATTTACTTAAATTAATATAAGACTGATCAGTCTGTTATAACACTTAGCTGTTACTGCTAATACTTCACATACTTTTACCATTATTAATGATATTGTAACTATAAATCTATCTTATTCATTGTTGTTGATGCTCTGTTTGTCTCTATCCTTCTTTCCCAGCCTAAAACAGTTCATCAGATGTCTGTTCATCATGAGTCTGGTTCTGCTCGAGGTTTCTGCCTCTTAAAGGAAGTTTTTCATTACCTCTGTAACTTTGCTGAATGTTGCTTAGTGCTCATGATGGATTAATGCTGAGTCATGGTAGAAAATAAAACAAAGAGTAAGGTCTTTCACCTGCTCCTTTGTAAAGTGTCTTGAGATAACATTTGCTTTGAATTGGCGCTATAAGATATCTTTATTGTCACTGTACAAGTACAACAAAATACTGTTGGAGCAAGCCTGTAGACGCCTAATAGAAAATATACAAATATACAAATACTAAACCAAATATACACATTATAAATACAGTTAAATAAAGATTGATGGGTTGATTGATGGATTGATTGATAAAAGACATCACATTAGTCCTGCAAATGATACCACATTTTTCAGCAGGAAGCTGTTCAGTTCATTGCAAAATGAAACCTATCTGTATGATGAGTCATAAGCTCTGCTGCCAGGTTGTGTATGTATTCTGTGCAAACTCTTCCTTATCATTCCTTATCCTCCTGACCAAAGGAGCAATCAGCTGTTTTGCAAATAATGACTCAGTTTTGGGTTGAAGTCCCCTTCTGAACTTTCTGATATACTGTGGGATTGTTGTGGTTTCTTCTGTTTGTATGGTTTTATATTGTAACAAATAAATAACTGATCACTGAAATATTAAAAGAAAAAGCAACCTTTGATGTAACTTAAAATCTAGTTTGCGTTAGTGTGACCTCTGTAGTATAAGCAGAGAAGTGCTTTATGTTGACCTTGTCCGGTTACATACTGTACACTTCGTCTTGTAAACAGACTACAAGCACACACTTCCTCTCTCTCTCGAGCTGCTCCTCCTCCTCCTGGAATGAATGAGAGCATTATAACCCCTCCCTCCTCTTCCTGCTTTCCAACACAGCCGGTCCCCGTCACAGCCTGTCCCATGCGGTCAAGATATTTCCTGCTTCCTGCCCTCTCCACAGATCTACCAGTTTACAGATAGCTGCAACGTGTTGAAAAAGCGAGGCCTCATTCGCTGCAGATCTGCAAGCAGACATGAGCACAAGGGAACTAAACTTTGGCCTGGAACACTTCCCACTTTTCATGTGAATGAGTAAGTGAAACTATTTCATAGTGGCCGTCTGTTTTTTTTCGAGGGGTAAATGGCGCAGCAGCAAAACCTGATGGATCCGAAAAAACTTTGTTGCTCGGTTTGTTTGGATCTTCTGAAGGATCCGGTGACTATTCCCTGTGGGCACAGCTACTGCATGATCTGCATCAAGAGCCACTGGGATGAAGAGGAGCAGAAGAATGTTTACAGCTGCCCTCAGTGTCGGAAGAGCGTCTCGCCGAGGCCTGTCCTGGTGAAAAACACCATGTTGGCAGATTTAGTGGAGGAAATGAAGAAGACTGGACTTCAAGCTGTTTCCACTGATGACTGCTATGCTGGATCTGAAGATGTGGCCTGTGATTTCTGCACCGGGAGAAAACTGAAGGCTCTAAAGTCCTGTCTACAGTGTCTGGTCTCTTATTGTGAGCAACACCTCCAGCCTCACTATGAGTCCCTGGCCTTTGACAAACACAAGCTGGTCGATCCCTCCAAGAAGCTGCAGGAGAACATCTGTACTCTTCATGGTGAAGTTAAGAAGATTTTCTGCCGCAGTGATAATCAGTGTATCTGTATTCTCTGTTCTATGGCCGAACATAAAGATCACAACACAGTCTTAGCCCTAACAGAACGGACTGAGAGGCAGGGAGAGCTGGGAACAAATCGGCAAAGGATCCAGCTGAGAATCTCGAGCAGAGAGAAAGATGTGACCGTGCTTCAGGAGAGACTGGAGGCGCTCAACCTCTCTGCTGATACAGCTGTGAAGTACAGCGACAAGATCTTCACTCAGCTGGTGCGTCTTGTGAAGAATAGAAGCTCTGAGGTGAGGCAGGAGATTAGAGCTCGGCAGAAAGCTGAAGTGAGTTTGGCCAAAGAGCTGAAGGAGAAGCTTGAGGCGGAGCTCATGGAACTGAGGCGGAAAGACACCGAACTGGAGCGGCTCACACACACAGAGGATCACACCCGCTTTCTACAGAATTACCCTTCACTGTCATGTCTCAGTAAATCTACAGACTCGTCCAGCATCAACATCTGCCCTCTGCAGTACTTTGAGGATGCGATGACCGTCGTGTCAGAGGTCAGAGATCAACTACAGGGCGTTCTGAGCACCTCATGGACCAAGATCTCACAGGCAGCGAGACCGCCAGCGGATGTTTTGCTGCCACAACCAGAGCCGAAAAGCAGAGCTGAGTTATTACAGTTCTCTTGCGAAACCACACTGGATCCAGACACAGCAAACACACGGCTGTTAGTGTCTGAAGGAGACAGAAAAGCAACAGTAACCAGTGAGAAACAGGCGTATTCCAGTCATCCCGACAGATTTACTGACATGTTTCAGGCGGTGAGCAGAGAGAGTCTGAGCGGACGCCACTACTGGGAGGTGGAGAGAAGCAGGTTTGAGGTTTCGGTTGCAGTGACGTACAAGGACATCAGCAGAACGGGATATGAAAGTGGATTTGGAAACGATGACAAGTCATGGGCGCTAGAGTGTTTCAACAACAGTTATCAATTCAGACACAACAGCACCAGCACCTTTATCTCAGGCCCTCAGTCTTCCAGAATAGGAGTGTACCTGGATCACAGTGCAGGTGTTCTGTGCTTCTACAACATCTCTGAAAACATGACTCTGCTCCACAGGGTCCAGACCATGTTCACTCAGCCGCTCCATCAGGGACTTGGAGTTTTTGCTACAGACAGTAAAGAATCTGCTGCTGAGCTCTGTAAGATGGGGTGAATAGACATGAAGAAGCAGTCAGTGAGGCAGTGAGCCTGGAGAAGCTTTACAAACATTCAGGTTGCTAATTGTGATTTGGTACATTGGATTAAATTTGCATTCGATTTAAGAACAGGTAATTCTTTTTGATACGATATAGCATCATTTTCTTCGCTCTTTCTCTATAATTTTTGCAAATGAAATGTGGCATACGTTATGCTTGATTCCAGTATATTATGAAGGAAAAACATGCATTTGATCTATTCCAATTTATAACTCATGTAGGAGTACAGACACACGTGTTAAAAAAGGGACTCTGGTGAAGTTAGAGGTGCTGATGCTTCATGTGTGCTGAAGTAAAAGTGGGAAAAGCACAGGTTGTTTACATCTGATTTAAATGATTTGAATCTGTAAGAGTATTTTTCCAATTTCATTTGAATATTTGCACTTTAGTGTTTAATGAAGGTACATGTCTGTGGTTGTGTTTTAAAGTAAGGATTATTGTGTACATTTCTCTATCAAATCTTTTTTCAAATAAACTTCATATTAATCTCCCTTCACCATGTTGTTTCCTGTCGACTGCATTGTGAATAAAAAAGACTGACATTTAAAATGAATCAGCAGCAGGAAACTTGTGAGTTTAATTGTTGCAGTTTACTTGAGGATTTAATGGTGAGCATTTTACATGAAAGGTAGCACTGTATTTACTTCAGGTTTCTACTACCCTGCATTCTTATTCCGATATATTTATCTAACACTGTGTCTGATCTGTCATCTGTAGATATAACATACAATCATTATTAATATTATTATTATTATTATTATTATTAAGCTATTTATAGGAGTTTTATTTGTATATAATGAATCCACTGCCTCAAAAGAATTATTGTAGTCGGGTTAATATTTGATGACGAGAATGTATACATTTAAATAATCTAAATTGAAGACATTTCAAGCAATTAAAGAAAATGGCACGATGGGTTACATTTTAATGAATTATATTTCTTTCTTAGACTTCATTATAGCACAGCTTTTAATACTTAAAAGTGCTAAATTAAATATTATTGTTCTATTATGTTTTATTAAATATGAATTTGTAGTTTGAATTGATGATTTATTCTGTACTAGCAGTTGTTTCTTTGCTCTTTTATGATTTATTATTTTGCGATATGAAATAACAGTTTATAAATGCAATAAATCAATCGCTAATTAACATTTTTAACATTAGTTAGCCTCATTAAATATTCATAACCGGGATTTTCTATCCGATAAATTAATTGTGGTGTGATACAAAGATAGTCTTTTCATATATTATACAGTTACTTTTTTTGTTTTGTTTCATAATATATATATACTGTATATATTTACTGTACATTTATAAAGTATAGTGATTATTCCATTTCGGTTTTTGAACCTTCTCTGACGAAAGCGTGAAGCGGAACCTTTCGTCGGTGAAAAAGCCGGTCTACAGCACCACGGAATGTTTTGGTGCGGCACTCAGAACGCGGAAGTGAAGCGCCGCTCCTGTGTTTATGTTTTCGTCCTCTCACAGATCGAGTTTAAAAGTGAAGTTTTAGAGCAACATGGCGGTGAGTGCCGTTCACCTGGAGTCCGACGCCTTCCTGGTGTGTATGAATCACGCTCTGAGCACAGAGAAAGAAGAGGTGATGGGTTTGTGTATCGGAGAGGTGGAGGTGACCCGCATCGTCCACATCTACTCGGTCATCATCCTCCGCCGCTCGGACAAGAGGAAGGACCGGGTGGAGATCTCCCCCGAGCAGCTGTCGGCGGCTTCAACGGAGGCGGAGCGGCTGGCAGACATCACCGGCAGACCGATGCGGGTGGTGGGCTGGTACCACTCCCATCCGCACATCACCGTGTGGCCGTCCCACGTCGACGTCAGGACCCAGGCCATGTACCAGATGCTGGACCAGTGCTTCGTGGGCCTTATCTTCTCCTGCTTCATCGAGGATAAAAACACCAAAACTGGTCGCGTGCTCTACACCTGCTTCCAGTCCGTGCAGGCGCAGAAAGGCTCCGAGTACGAGCGCGTGGAGATCCCGATCCACGTCGTGCCTCGTGAAGCCATCGGTAAAGTGTGCCTGGAGTCTGCCGTGGAGCTGCCCCGGATCCTGTGCCAGGAGGAGCAGGACACCTACCGCAAGATCCACAGCCTGGCCCACCTGGACCCCGTTACAAAGATCCACAACGGCTCAGTGTTCACCAAGAACCTGTGCAGCCAGATGTCTGCGGTGAGCGGGCCGCTGCTGCAGTGGCTGGAGGACCGGCAGGAGCAGAACAAGCAGAGCATCGTGGAGCTGCAGCGGGAGAAGGAGAGGCTGCTGCAGGAGCTGGCTGCTATGTGAGCCCGGAGGAGGGAGCACCAGACCCCCTTTTTCATCTTTCTATGTTGGTGGACAGAATTAAAGGACCCTCTGTGTCGATTGTAAAACTCTTTTTACCTGAAACTCTCCAAAATATTCAGTATCAGTAGGTGATACGATATATTATTGTATATTATAAAACCATATTCTTGATTAAATATGTCCTTATAGACATGATAGGCCTACTTTAGCTGGATTTAATATATTTGGACTAAGGTTTTGTACAGCTGTGCTGTGTGAAGACAAGGGATTCACTTCTGGCTATGAATCTGCCAATTATTTTCTCAATAAAGCATTTGGTCTATTAACTGCATGGTTCCAGATAATGTATCTGTTTATTCATGTAGTTATAATTACAGCGTTGTTCCCTCAAGTTTAACCAAAAACAGCCTGGTCAACTCTGTAGTTCCATTACTCTTCTCTGATCAATACTTCCAGATTTAGATACTAACGTGTCAAATCTTCATTGTTTTTTTTTCTTATTATGAGACCAGGCCTTTTTTTGTGGTTTGAGAATTGAGGTTCATTTTGTCAAATAGAAAAGCAAGAACAACTCTGACACTCCTGTAACTTAAGAATCAGAAGTTACTAATTCAGTAAAGGTTCAACTTTGCCAAATTCTGATATCTGTAGTTTAACAAATTCCCGTGAAGTTTAGGATGCATTCTGAAGTGTGTGTGGTGTTGATTGATCAGAGTGCACTCTGTCCCATGGGGGCATATGTCATGTCTCTGTTTTACCAGCAGGTGTCCCCCTTGGCTTAGATCTCCACCTTTTATTACATGTTTTATGTGCCAATCTCTGTTGACACCTGTTTTGTTTCTCCTGAAAGTCTTTCATTTTAATAATGAACTTTTGAGTCTCCGCTTTCTTCGTTTTCTTTCTAGTGAAAGAAAAAGCCTGAAGTTTTTTTACAGACATTAAACTGTGACCTGAAACACTACGAACCCACCCACCTGTAACTCAGAGCATCTACACCCTGAATACTGTTTAACGACCTCACTGTAATATAAACTGGTGAGTCATGCAGGTGACATGAATGGGAAATAGCACTAAATACCAAAGCCATATTTTCTCCATATTGTACATGTTTAATGAAGCCGTAAAGCTTCAACATGGGGCTCTGTAGGGATTTACTGGTTTGTGGAGCTAGCCTTAAGTAGCAACTTGAAGAACTTCAATTGTTAGCACTTCCCTTGTATTCAATATTCAACCAGAGATTGCCAGTTGGTCAAGACGTTTAATTTAAAGACAAGAAAAGATACAAATCCTGATAACTCTACTTTGATTTTCTTTTCAATCATCTGAGGATAATGTGTGAGGAAACATCATCAGGGTTAACAAATAACACAAGGTTTTAAAATCCCAAAGCACAGCAGATGACTTTTATTAATGACTAAATCAAACCCTTTGATTGAATTTGGTATTAAATAATCACAGCATTCAACTAAATGAATCACCGTTTTAATCTTGAGAATAACCATTTGTAGCAGCGTGCTATCAAGTGATCTCAGTGTCTGTGTATGCTTCTTCTGACCTCTGACCTCAGTTAAACTGCCCCTGTGGTGGTGCGGTCTGTGGGGATGGGGAAGGGGTCAATAGAGGGTAGTGGGTCTGGTCCAGGGGGCAGGACGTGGCCTCCTTGATGGGACAGGAGGAAAATCTCCCTGCTGAAGGCCTCAGCCTGCTGACATTGTGTTTTCACCAGGTCCCTGAGCCATTGAATGTCCTCCTGGAGCACACGCCTCCGGTAGTCCTGGAACTGTCCGCCCTGTATGCACACAGATATATCTGTAAAGCCATGCAGGGTACATATAGACAAACCTCCACACATATATTATGTCTCAAAAATTGTGTTGGCCTCCTTCTGAGGGAGAGACCAGCGTGTGTTTACTGATCTATCTGACATCACGTCGGTCTGTTTACTGCTTTAAAAAGGAGGAAGGAGAGGATAACTGAGGGAAAAAATACTGCAGGCCATAACAGACAAATCTACTAAACAGAAGATAACACATGAGAGGAACGTGTTATTATGGGATACAGTGGTGTGATAAGTGATGCTGCTCTGATTCATGCAGATCTGTTCACTTGGTCTCACTTCACCTTCAGTAGAAATGTTTCCTTGAATGTCAGTAATGAAAGCTAGGTGAACATTTTAATAAGGCCTTAGAGTGAACTATTGCTGTGAACAGAGCTCTAACTGTAGAGAGACTTTTTGTTTAACTGAATAAAGAAATCATTTTTAAATCAATAACCTATTTTCCATAGCTATATTATTATACATTGATTTATTAAGAAAGCAGCCGTGTAATAAGCGGGATCACTTAAAGTGAGCGGGTTGTTATCGCAGAGGAACCTCTTCACGGTGAGACTTTGAAATATTTTGTGTTTTTTTTTCCTACTTGTTTTTGTCCATTACTATAAATATCTCAATTGACTTTTTCAGTTTCACATTTTTGTTCCCTGCTTACTGAAACACACAAAAGCCTCTCTTGAAATCAAACCTAGCACTCAGTGGGACAAAGCTGACTCTGTCACAGATCCTCAGTCCAAAAGAGATTCTTGATCTGACTAACATATGTCAAAGCCTCAGTATAAATTAAATGACTGGGGGAAGCAGAACAACTGGAAACATAAATATGTCATGGAAACGTCAATATGTTATTAGTTTCACTAGAGCCTTTGTAGCTTTTTTGCAACCAACACTATCAAATATTTGTCTATTTTTTAATTGATGGTCGCACATTTAAGTCAAATTTTAAAATAAATTGATATTTAAAAAAAACAAAACAATTTACCATTTTCTTCTGCCTTGTGTTGAGTTTATTCTCCAGTTCATTCTGCTGGTTAAAGAGGCTCGTCATGCTGCGGAGACGCTCTGTGTCACACCTGGTCACCTCCATGAGAGCCTCACGCGCCTCCTCTACCTTCACCTGAAAGCCACACACACACACACACACACACACACACACACACACACACACACACACACACACACACACACACACACACACACACACACACACACACACACACACACACACACACACACACACACATACAAATCCAGAAATGATCAATAAGTTAACTTTTATTTACCGCCTGTTTTTAAAAGATAGTACTGGGTTTAAAGACGCTCATACAAGACAAAGACTGAGATAGACATCACACACTTGCTTCAGTGCACTCAGACACACACAAAAACCCACACATACACAAGAACTGAGCTTACATCCCACTCCTTCATTTCCTTTGCATATGCAGCTTCCTTGAGGAGTTTCTCCTGCTTTAGCTCCTCCAGGATTCTGCTCCCTGACAAAGTCTGCAGTACCTCCAGATTCACCAGCTGCCCGTACTTCATCATCATTACCTGGTTGCAATGCTCCTCCAGCTCTGTAACACAACATTCACACACACACACACACACACACACACACACACACACACACACACACACACACACACACACACACACACACACACACACACACACACACACACACACACACACACACGTCAATATTTACAAGTTTGCCCCACTAACGAGGAATTTTCCTCTTTTAGGATACCTGAGACATTTTTTAAAAAATTCCTTTGCTATGTTCGTTTTTTTACTCTGAATTATTTTAGTTGAATTTGTATCGTATAGATCATCAGAGTTTCATGTTGAGCTTGAAAGGAAGCCTCACCCTGAATCTTGGTGTTCATGTCCTTGCGGTCATGGAGGAGTCTGACGTGCTGCTGGCGGATTGCACAGTTCAGATCTTTCTGTTGGCTCTTCTCCACCTGCAGCTGCTGGATTCGCTCCTGCAGCCTGTTCAGCTCCGTCCTGTCCAGAACCAGCGCTGGGCTCAGGTCAGACGGCAACGAGCCGTTAGTGAGAAACTCAATCTGGTGGATAAATGTGAAGGATCGAGAGAGGGAGTGGATGGGGTGATAAAATTAGTGGCTCTCTAAAGATGATATTTTGAAAAAAATAAGATATTTGAATGAAGCTATTGGAACCCATCAGCTGCTCTCTTATTAGGATGAGGACTTTGGTGTCAGCGGCCAATGTTTATATAGTCAGTGGATCACTGATGCTGGATACCAAGGCCAAGATTTATAGAATTCAGTGCTCATTGTTTGCAGTCCAACTAGCACATTTTGGAGATGGAAATGAGAGGAAACATTACTTACAAAAATCCTTATATGAATATGCAAACAACTGTCTACAAAAAACTAATCATAGGAAAAGACAGCCAATGGCTTTTAACATTGCATTACGGCCGAAGTGTTCTGCTTCATTTGCAATCAAAGCCAGCTCAAACACAGCTCGCTATTTCTGCAGGAACACGTGTAGAAAAACATTGAGGGAACAAAATGCACATCACTGTGAGCTTTATAACATCCAAAGTGACATAGAAAAATAATGCTGTCAATTTAAATATGGCTCTTTATCAAAAGTTTAACCTAAATGTCCAATTTGTCTGTTGTAATGTCACCGTGTCCCTCGAGTGTTTACCTGGTTCAGTCTGAGAGGAACCACCACGTCTAGTTCATTCATTTTCTGCTGTTTTTCTCTGTAGACTAACTCCAAGTCTTCCTCTGCTGCCTTGCGACTGCTCTTTATAGATTTCTCCTGCAAGGCCGAGCACACAAAGACACACACAACAGGATGTGAGTGATAGAAGAACGCACACTAACAGAAACATGTCAGAAGAGATGAGGAGAAGATGAAGATCATGACCTTCTTGACCAGGGTGTCACACTCCCGCCTCAGAGCTTCTGCACTCTTCTTCTCCTCCACCACGAGTTCCTCCAGGTCCAGCCGGCGCTCCCGCAGCTGCAGAGTGTTCTCAAACAGCTCTGGCTCACAGCCTGAGAGACACACACAGGTTTATACTTCAAGTCAAAGTTAAAGATTATTGAACTTGGAGCATTGTGAGTCGCCTCTAAATGCTTCATTTCTAAACACTAGTGCCTTCAGTTTTGAGTCTTGACAGTGTGACTAGCTCTAGAGCTTTTGAATTACATTTGTTCAACTTTAGCTCTGCATCTTTTTTTTACACCCTCCACATTTCCAACCTCTACAATGAGAACCCCCTGCACAACAGGGACAAGCAAGACATCAATTCAACATTTTTAAGCTGTTTTCTGCAATGTTCATTTTGTTTGAAAGTCAGTTTAAACCACAGACTATATAAAATACTTAGACCTCTTGGTTTCAAAATTGAAAAGTGACTTGAACATGCTGTCTTTCTAATGGCCAGCTGACTTCATGTCAGTCATTCAGAAGTCCATAAGATAATGAACCCACTTCACTTGATTTATCACCTCAGTAAGATTTCCAGAGATGTTTATGGTCTGAAAACAATACTTTCAAATCTTCTTCATACAGCACATGGTTCTTTTTGTAAGACAATGCATATCCAAAACACAACAAGAAGCCAGTTGACAAATTGTCAAAGATTGAGGCTTCAGAATGGTTATCCCTGAACCACTATGTGACTGATAAACAACCTTTGTGTAGAATCAGACTTTTTGTTCCTGGATAAGAAGTTCAGATTTCACTGTGGAAGAGAGAGAGATTGAATATGTTCCACTGTTAAACTTACCTGGAGGGCAAACACTGCTGTCCACAGCCCCTTCCTCCTCTGAGCTGCTATCATCATCGTCATCGTCAGAATCTTCATCTGAGTCTTCATCTGAGTCTTCATCACTTTCCTCCTCTTCTTCTGGGAACACATTTGGATCATAATTGAAAGTGGATACACACATTCACATCATATTGTCATACATTCATACAGTTATGGCTCGTCCTCTCACCTTCTTCCGCCGGCTCCTTCTTCTTCACACGTTTGATTTTCTTCTTGAAGACTTTGGTGAGAAACTCTTCAAACTTGTTCTCCAGGCCCAGCGAGGCCTGGAAGGCCGAGAACAGAGCCTTCTCTCGTTCCCGCAGCCGGGCGATGTCTGCCCGCTTCAGTGCCAGCTGCTCGTTAAACTCTTCCAGCATTGACTGAAGGGAAAGAGAGGGGAGGATGGAACCAAGGATGTGAAGATTTATAAACATTGATCTTAATCGTTCTTTTGTACAAACAGCTAAACAAAGATGTAATCAAAACTCCCTCCAGGCATCACTGAGATTCACAGACAGGTTTACAAAATGTGGACGTAAGAAGGACCTCTGAGAATGCCTGTAATGAAAGTGTGTCAGTACCTTTGACCATTGAAATTTTATCAATTAATCCTTGAGCCTAACTAGACCTTTGTGACAAATTCTGAAGATTTAGAAGGAGCAGTTAGTAAGTGAGACTTTAGAGACTGAACATCAGTGTAACACTAGGCAGTAATGGATGGATGGACATGACCCAGATACATAAAACTCTGTCCCACCGTGATGTTGTTCTCCTCCTTGATGCGAGTGTTGAGTTTCTCCTGCAGGCTGTCCTCCCTCTCTTCAAACTCCTTGACTAGCAGCAGCTCCTGGTACAGCGTCAGCTGCCGGAGGTCGGCCATCTTCAGGTGCATGTCCAGACGGAGCTTCTGGTGACGCAGCAGCTGGAGCTCAGCATCAAACTGACACACTGAACTCTCCATCTGGTTGAGAAAAAAAAAAAAACACAAGTGATGCAAGTTATAAAGCAGCTATTTGTTTATGATAAAGAAATTGAATCACTAGCATTTATAAACACTTGACCTCCTCCAGTAGAGAGTCCTGCTCGTGCAAAAGTCTGATCTCCTCCTCCCTCTGGAGCTCCTCCTCCAGCTCACTCAGCTCCGCTCCTTCGTCCCCTGCTGCCTCCCCTTCTTCTCCGGTTACTGAAGAAGCTGACAGGCTGGGTGTCCTTTCCTCTCCATTCTTCTCCTTTTCTTCCACTTTTTCCAGCTGATCCAATAAACTTGTAGCATCGTCCTGCTCCATGGTCTGCAGCCTGTTAGAATATTTACATCATCTCTGAGTCCGAGGCTTTAGATGTGAATGGCAGATAAATCAATCAGTGATTT
Source organism: Labrus mixtus (assembly GCF_963584025.1). NCBI lineage: Eukaryota > Metazoa > Chordata > Actinopteri > Labriformes > Labridae > Labrus > Labrus mixtus. The sequence goes on from NC_083628.1 coordinate 20,894,302, forward strand.
TAATGCTTATATTTACAGTATTTAAAGTGCAGCTAACAGCACAGAGAAAGTTGTAAAAGACAACTAGAGCATCTGAACACTTAAAGAATCAAGAAGAAACCTTTTTAATCGAATAAAGGAATATGTTGCATCCCTCTCCAGTCTTGATGCTTTTTTGAAAACAGTTGCTTGAAACCAGCACACCTCATGAGGACTTTTTTTCTGTTGCAAGTTGCTGTTTAGTAAATCAGACGCTTATGTTGCAGCATTGTCATTTATCTCTTAGATAGGCTTTTTCTACCAAAAAGAACATGTATGAAAATGAGTTGGATTTGTAGGAGGATCAAAAGCTTTGACCAAATAGTGCAAAACTTGAAATCATCACTCCTTCTTATTTTGTATTCAATTAGTCATCTAAATCGATTTTTCTACAAAGATGGGATGAAAGAAAAGTTCTGGATCTAATCTTGTAACTGCTGTTGTGAAGACTGAGTTGGACATTTTGACAGTTTTTCCAAACCACAGATGTATAGAATTTCAAAGTGTTGAAATATGACTGTAACATTCATACTGGTTCTTGAAAATCCCCAAAACAATCATTTCACATTGAAATAGAAGAAGGTCTTTCTCTACTTCAGAGACTCTAGATGAAACCTGATCAAACTGAAACATGGCTACCTTACCTCTGATCCCTCAGAACACGGTATCGCTCCAGTGTGGCGTGGCTGTACTGCAGCCTCTTCTCTGGGGTTTCCTCTGGTAGGATGTATGGGAGAGTGGGAGGAGGACGGTGGAGATGGGCTGGCAGACGCTGCTGGACCTTCTTCACCTGCTCAGCCTGAGCACGCAGCCGAGACAGGAGGCCAACCTTTGAGTCCCTCAAAGCCACGATCCGTCTGTTCATCTCAGTCTGCTTCTGACGAATCTGATGGAACGGACGCACTCATTTAATTCATCTGTTAGTCCCATTATTGATTCATCTGTTGATTTAAAAAAAAATCTGTTTATGTGTAAGTATTTTCACTTCAAACTTTTTGTGATAAATGAGGATCACAAAGTCCACAGACCTTAAGATTCTTGTTGGATCTTCATACTAAGTTAGCATTAATATTAAACTGAGGTTAGAAGCACATCCTCATATTAGCAAGGCTTCTACAAGAACATGTTTGGATGTAATATTGTTTAAAAAAAGAAGCTAAAATCACTCAAATATTATACAAATCTCCAAATAACAAAAATACAAATGAATACTATTTTGGTGGACAAATTATGGATTAATCAAACTGTGGGGAATAAGAACTACATCTTTAACATTAGGTATGACCTCTTTTCAATTTTTATAGAAGCTGTTGTTTTGCACACAGTCATTGCTGTAACCAACAACTATTTAATTCTGTCATGATTTAGAGTCAGTCACATTACAATCATCTTTTGACCCCAAGGTGGAAAATCTATTTACCTCCTATCTCCTGATGAGAAGTCAAATAAAACCTTTTTGTACTGAATGATGATTATTGTGTGTGTGTGTGTGTGTGTACGTTGTCTTCCAGGCCCATCAGCTCCGCTCTCTTCCTCTCAGCGTTCATCCTCAGGTGTTTGGGCACCGTGAAGTCTTTGTCTGACTTCAGCTTTAAGTCTCCGATGGTCTCTTTGGCTTTCTTGATGGCGTGCACGTCTTGCGGGTCCTCACAGTTCTCGTCTGGTTCCTCTGCATACCTGAAACACCGATAAAATATCAAAGCTTTGAAGCAGCATTGTAATAGCGACAGCAGAGGCTAACGACTATTTTTAACCTTATAAACCTCTAAACCTGGCGATGCATTTTTACATTATTTTGATTTAAAGAAACAACCAAAAATAACAGTGGCAAATTTCTTAATAATTATAATTTTAGCCCCGATGCCCTGGATTATGTTTCTGGATCTGACACTCACAGTTTCGCCCATTCCTGCCTCCTCTTCTCGATCTTGGCTCGAGCCTGTTCAGCTTTCTCTGCGGCCTTCCGGAGCCTCTCCACCTGTCGATCTGCCAGCTTTACGCCTGCTGGGCGAGACACCGGGGCGTGCAGGATCGCCTCCTCTGGTGAACATAAACAGATTTAGATCACTTATGTCCTGGACAAAAGAAAGAAACGCACTAACACTTCACTACCTTCTAATATGCTGCCGCTCTTTGCAGGCTCCGCTTTGGATTTTCTGCGTCCTTGTACAGTGGTCTGTTCTTCCTCGGGCGGGCTGGCTCTGCTCTGGTGTTGGGCTGATGTCTTGGTGAGCGCTGGGAGACGGTAGGTGGAGACTCTGTGCTCGCTGCAGATGGCGACCACAGTGACCATGTTGGACTCCAGAGAGTTCCTGAACCTGAAAGCAAAATGGTAAATGGATTTTTATTATTTATTGTGTCATACATACATCCATATGCCCAGCCTGCATAGGCTTACATGACACCATAAATTAAAAACATTCCCGGATCAGAGTGCACTAGTTAAACTATATTCATTGACAGGAAACAAAAAGAGAAAGCAAGAAGTCAAACTAATTAAACAGAATATCCTGTCTTCTTTTCCAAGCTTTTGAAACAAAATTAGCAAGTTTAAACACATCAAACTTAAACAGCCATTCCAGTTTCTGCACATCTGTCCGCCCCAATATTTCAGATTTTACTTCATGAAACAATAATTCTCTTAAATCATCATATTTTGTACAATGCAAAAGAAAATGGGACTCGGCTAAGCAGTGGTAGCAACTTGGGGTTAAGTTTCTTGCCCAAGGACACATCCGGCTTGTATGTGTGTGTGTGTGTGTGTGTGTGTGTGTGTGTGTGTGTGTGTGTGTGTGTGTGTGTATTTAGTACCAGTCCTGTAGTTTGCTGAGTGCTCTGCTGCAGCGCTCCTCCTCCCAGCTCATCTGCTTCCTGACCTCCCTCACCCGCTGAGCCTTCACCCTCTCTGCCTGCTCAGTGAACCGCCGGTCCAGCTGCAGCCCCTACACACACAAAATCACACCCAGCAGCTCAACAGAGGACATTTCATTTCAGTGAAGAGAGTGTGTGTCAATGTGTGTCTGGTTGTCTCTGTTTTCGCGCTGTACCCCAGGTTTCAGGCGAACGTGCTCCGGCTGACTCTGGTTGTTGTTCAGCAGCTGTTTAAATTCCTTCTGGAGCTCAGCGAGCTTCTTCCGCTTCGCTGCGATCTTCAGCTCGGCCTCCCGACGCAGACGGTCCTTCTCCAGCTTCTGCTTAGCTGTCTCAATGCTGAACGAGAGAGAGAGGCAGGATAAAATGTATTCTTTAAAAGCTACATTTACAAGAATTCATTTTCTCAAAAAGAGAAACTGGTAACAAGAAAAATGACAGATGTACAAAAGGCAAAGACAGAGTGATAAAGAAACTCACCTGTAGGCTGCTGGGTCCTCGATGTCCTGAGCTAACAACTCATTTTCAAGACCCCTCTGTTCAAATAAAGAGTGAACCAGATATTACATTTTAATAGATTCGGCATGTATTCCTTTATCCTTAATGTACTTACTTAATAATGCACTTATTTCATTACATACCTACTTACTTACTTATGTACTCACTTACTTTCTTACTTACTCTCTTGCTCATGAAAAAGACATGAGAAAAGAAACACTTTTGCATAAAATACATTTCCACTGACCCTGGGTGAAGGAACCTTGGCCCTCTTTCTCTGCAGCTCTTTCTGGAGCTCCTCTGGAGGGAGAAGACTGAAGGAGAAGATGTTTCCATCATCTCCTGCTGTCAGCACAAAGCGGTCGTCATGGCTACAGCAGATGTGCCGCAGATGTCCGTACTGGTTGTCGTGGCTGCTGAGCGTCCAGTAGGCGTGCATGGAGGTGAGGGTGTGGTCGCCAGGCTGCAGGAGGTAAATCCTGATGAAGCCTGAGTGCATGCCGCAGAGCAGCAGCTGCCTGTCGGAGCTAAAAAGAAAAAAGAAAACACAACATCTTTACACAGATGAAAGTATTGTGCTTCCACATGTGATGATGTTTATCTCATTAAGAAGAGAGAGGGTTGTGGTCCTGTTTCTCCCTCAGACAAATCTAAGCTTTTCTTGTCCAGCCATGTTTGCTTATTGCAAATATGAGGTTCTCTCTTTGTTAAAATGATGCCCCCACTTTAGAGTTTACAAAGAGAAGAGATCCCATGCAGTATTCTAAAAGCATTGGTGTATAAACCCTCCTTACCTGAAGGTGATGGAACAAATGGGGTCTTTATCTGCATTGTGGATTGGCCGACAGTCAAAGGGTTCATCCTGACGCTGGTCCGGCTCCTGGTCCTGGTCCTCCGAGAACTTACAGTGATACAAGAAACCTGCGTCGAAGCCTCCCTGCAAGAGAGAGAAAAACAACAGATTCAAACTTTGAGGGAAGCATTTGTCTCTTTCTGTAACCTCTGTGATAGAGTATGATTATAAATATGATTATTTTACTTCATCTATTAAAGCGTCAACATCTCATGCTCCACAATATTCAGCTCATCGAATGCTACGACTTCATTCACAGCATCTCTCACACAAACAACGGCACATTCACAGGCAGCTGTTGCCAAATGATGCTTCTTTTACTGCACCATCTTTTTTATTCTTCCTGTACATTTTGAATCATGAGCATGATGGGAAATCATCTCAATACTAATCCATGTTTAGTCTCCTGAATTTTGAGCTCGATGATAGCCTTTTTACCAATTTTTTGGGGGGGCTTTTTGGTGCCTTTATTGCAGAGATAGGACAGCAGATAGAGCTGGAGATCAGGGACAGAGTGTGGGGAATGACATGCGGGAAAGGAGCCACAGGTCAGATTAGAATCCGGGCCGCTCGCTTGGAGGACTATAGCCTCCATACATCGGGCGTGTGCACTAACCACTAGGCTACCGGCCCCCAAAGACAGCCGTTTGTGGGTGCAAAATCTTATCAACTGTGACCATCAAGTCTAATGATGTCAGATTTTTAGACATAAACTTCTACTTGAAGTACTTCTAGGGTCTCCTAGTGTACTGAAGGCATTAAATATTACAGTCATCTGCTTATAATTGCCAAACAAGACAAAAACCATCGTGATGAGTTGATTGAAGCTGTCGTCTATTTAGTATCAAAATAAATACCTGAGCAGAAATTTCAGTACCTTTGGTGATAAGAAGGTTTGGATATTCAGTTCAGGACTAATTAAATACACTCTTCTGACTTTCATGATATATTGTGCATTGACATGAAATACAAACTATGTGACAGCGTGTGTCTGCAGGAGTGTTTTGTGTGTGTTTGTACCATGGAGATCCAGAACTGTCCTGGCAGAGAGTAGAAACCACAGCAGAGAGGACTTGGAGGGTCGGGGATGTAGATAGGCGGTAACTCTTCCTCTTCTTCCTCTAGCTCTGATTCTGGCTGCTTGGATTCCTTCAACCTCTTTTCCCTCTCTTTCCTCTTTTTCTCTTTTACTTCTTGACGTCTTGCAATTTCCTCCTCTCTCTGAAACCGAAAACACCCAAAAAACACCAAAACCCAAATCAGTTAGATCCATAAATAAAATCCTTACATAAACCACCTTAAACTTACTTTAAAAGCTTTTTCAATCAAGTGTAAAGTGTCAGGAAATGAAAGAAATGGCTGTGACTATGAAACCCTTCTAACTTGAGATAAGTGAGATCTTGTTCAGACCTTGATGCGAGATTTGATGCTCCTGAACCTGAACACTTTGCTGGGCAGTTCAGGCAGCTGGAAGGTTTTGGTCGGCTTCTGTGCTTCTGGATCGGGACTCTGCACCTCGACAACATGACCGCTCTGACACAGGATGAGCAGCCTGTTTTCACTCTGTGTTTGAAAAATAGTTAAGAGACAAAGATGGATCACTAATCTCCTGTCACATGATCACTACAGTTAATGTGAGTTGGAGGATCCATACTGACGTGGGAATGAGGCGACCACTCCAGCGTCTGTACCGGCCCGGGAACATGGACGAAGCCGATAGGTTTGTACTTCTCCCCGACAGTGAAGAAGAACACGGTGCTGTCTGAGCTCTGAGGAAGAAGGTGGTGGTGAGAGGGCAGGAATGTAAATAGATTAAAAAGGGGAAAAGCTATATAGTAATGAAGTATTTACAGAAACCTATTGGATCACTTTTTTTCAATGCAACAGAATTAATCAGGATACGAGTTCACATGATAGGCTGCGGAGGAAGCTGGCACGTGCAATAAATTGAGAGAAAAACAAAAGATCTGCCTGAGGAAGCTCTTGTAGATCCAAACGCTGCCCTGTTGAAATATAATTGCCCAAATGGGAGCTGGAAAGTGTGCAGACCTTTTTCCTTTTTTAGGTGCAAAAAAGAAAATAAACATAAGGGTGAAGACACAGAAATGTATTCACACACATTTTCTGGTTTTGGTACTAACTTTGAACAGACTGCAGAGTTCAAAACACTTGTTCTAATCCCAGCTCATCACATACTGACTCTAAAAAGACTGACTGTTTATATTCTGTTTAAAGGTTGTGTTTTAAGGTCAGTTTCTTCCCCGGCGGATGGTGTGAAGTTTAAAATCCGATCCTCTGAAGCGTGAAATCAATGAGTGATGTCCAATAAGGGGACATGTCTATCGATAAAAAGACTTCCTTATTCTCTGCTCTCTTGTATCCTCGCTAATCGCTCCTCACATTCCCCTCCTCTCTCATCAATCCTCTCTCTTTGGTTCAGTAAGAAGAGCTTTGAAACAATTCCTATAACTTGAAGCCCTTTCCAGTTTTTATGAAAGCAGCTGTTTCCATGGACACAATAAGCAAACTGCAGCTTCATGGAACAATTCTTACCCCTGTGGCTAAGATTTCACCATTTCGCTCATATGCAACAGCAGTCACAGGTGCATTATGGGGTTTGAAGGCCTGTTTGAGGCGTAGCTCGGCATCTCCTTTGACACTGCGCCCGCTGGCCAGGTGTAGCCTCTGAGGGTTGAACAGCTCCAGTAACCGGACCACCCCGTCCTCAAAGCCTGTCACCAGTAAACCTCCACTCTGGTTCACCTGGAAACAAACACCAGAGGGTCACTTTTTTATCTTATAAATCCGTCTGTATGTGGTAGATTCACACATTTTGCCCGCAGCACACTTACCAAAGTTGGAGCCCAGCTGAGAGCAGTACCACCCTGATTGAAGCGGCTGGTGGTCAGTTCTTTTTTTGCCAGGAAGTCAAAAACCTTAATTGATCCTGGAGAGCAGGTACAGATATAGAGAGAGTCATTTTTGTAGTGTGTGCAGTATGTGTGCATGTGTGCAGATGTGTGTGACTCACGGTCTAGAGTGGTCGTGGCCATCAGGTGGGATTTCCTCGACACGTCCAGGCCTTGGATCGGTCCGGCTTGGAAGGAGAACAGGCACTTTGGATCTGGAGTCTGAACACACAGAACACACATCAGCTGTTATCACATTATTTATTCAACTCATCGATGAAAACATTCTTTCCTTAGTATGTTTTCCTTAAAGGAGCAATATGTAACTCTGACACCTAGTGCTTAAAATGGCTACTGCAGTCCAAATTAAAAACACTGGAGAGAGCTGTCCACCCCACCCCTCCCTAGAGCTGATGTGTACACAGGAAAATCAAAAAGTGTCAGTGAAAGAAACTCACAGTGTATGTAAAGGAAAGATCCAGTTTCCAGATGGCTCCGTTGGAATCCTAAAAAAAAGAAAAAATGAAGAGATAGGTGAAACTGCATCATGTATTAAGAAAGATTTTGAATGGTTTTATTAAGTGACCTTTGACCTTCTTACCTGAGCAAACCAGATGAAGGAGTCGGGTGTTGAGCTCTTCACCACAGAGGAGAGGCAGACGTTGTGTCCCACCACCATCTCATTCATGGGCTCCATCTCAAACTTGCTGCTGTGGTCGCTGCTGTCGGCAGAGTCGATGCCCTCGAAGTCCCAGACCTGCAGGAGATGGACAGCGGGGGTGTGTGTGTGAGTGGGGGGGGGGGGGGGGGGGAGTCATTGCCATCAAAAAAACTTAAAAATTTAGAAACATAAATCACGCTTGCTAGATCAACCGTCCGTTACATGTGAGAAAGAAATATCTGCAAAATACTGCAAATTAAAACAGAGCCTCTTCATATCTGAACCTGTTACAAACTCACATCAGATATATTAGCTTTCAAAGAATTCAATGATTCAAGTCAATAAGTAATATATATATAAATATTTTCTTGTGTGGTTTCATCAAACTTGTAAGTGATCTTGTGTTTTTACTTTTGTTGATTTTTACTTTCTTATTATTATTTTTAAGTGTTAATGACCTCCTACTTGTCAATATCTTTGTGTGATTTGAAGTTGTAAACAGAAAAGCATCTTCACTAGTAAACACTTTATAGGTCAGCCCCCTCAATTACAGTCACGACTTCAGTTTTGGACCAATGTGGATTATACAAACTTCTTCTCTTTCTGAGTTAAGAAATTAGACAAAATGACAAATGTTCTTTGTGTATGTTTTATATTTTGTCCTAATTAGAGATTACATTTTTGAGTTATGGCGACTGCAGGTATCATACCCGGACCACTCCGTCAGAGCCAATCGTCATGAGCTGTCCGTCTTCCAGGGAAAACGGCTGGACCTTCCCTGCGTGGCAGTTCCGTCCCTCCTTGCGACAGATCTCCACCTTGATGGCGTTCCCGTCCCACAGCAGCAAGTTGCCCCAGTCTGAGCCAGACACAACCTGACAGGAGCAGATGTCACATATTCTTTCTCTTCTGAGACTGTCAGAGGATTTTTTTTTTTTTTTAACACCAAAATTTTTTTGAGATTTGGAGTTTGAAATCACAGTCTGTTTCTGAAGAAAATAAAAACATCCCAAAGTCCAGTGACAGAAAAGTCACTGACCCTCAGTGGGCTTTGTGGTGAAATTGTTTGGTCAAGAACGAATGGTAAAGAAATACATTTGTGAAAATGTGTAGATTGAAATCATCCTTGACACCAAATGATAAGCATATCTATGTCTATGATGTGTATTGAATCTGTTTAAGTGAGTGAAAAAGGCATGATGCTGATGCACTGTTTCAAAGGTCTAATGTGACATGCCTCGACACAAAAGGAGTTTGACATTTAAAAAAAAAGAGGGACTTGAGGGGTCTTGTGATTTGAAAATAAAAACTTGGTCTTGCTTTATATATTTCTTTGTCAAGTTTGTGTACAAATCAAAACTGTCAGAACACTAATGCACGGACCTTCCCATCAGGTAGTTCCACGTAGCCCTCAATATCAGTCGCTGCCGTTTTCCCAAAATGTCCCATCAGCCCTTGCAGTTTAAGACCTGTGAATGTGCTCGCCATTTTCCAGAATCTTGAAGAGAGAAGGGAGAGAGGTTTTTTACATCCTTTCAAAAGCATATTCCAGACAATATGTCATCTAATGATGAGACAGTTTCTTGGCCAGGGAGCTTCGATTTCCTGGCTTTTCCACTTGTTGCCAGGCAACTTGATGGTAACCACCAGACTCCAAGAAGAAACTTGTCCTGGCCAAGAAAACAGTCTGGCACATGACCTCCAATCACTGAAATCACAGCAGTGTTTTTAACAGTGTCTCAGGGTTTATGGAGGCTTCAGATCCTCTTTTACTTGATGTGATGTGATCCTGATGATGTGAGCAGTCCCGAGTTGTACGGAGAGAAGCTGACTCTGTAAACTTCCTGAGAAATGGCTTTGCAGCTCAGCGTCACCTCCTCCTTCCTCCAATCCCACAGAGTCAGCATGTAGTCGGGATCACCACCCACACTGGCCAGCAGGTTCCCGTCTTGGTTAAAATCCACAAAGCTGTATGCCCGCTCTGTACCGCCTACAGACATGACGGATATAAAGTGATTATCAATAAAACTGAAACATAAAAACTGAAAAATGGCACCATTACTGGATCGGTGGTGTTTACCTCTGAGGATACGGTATGGTTGTAAAGAGGGATATTCATAGACTATAATGTTGGGATGGTTTCCCTTCTCTGCTACGGCAAAGTACTCCTTACTGGGATGTGCCTTAACATGAACACACACAGAAACACACAAACACACATGTAGAATGAAAACTGAGAAATCAAAGTGACTTAAATCCTTTAAATCACCCATGACATCCAGAGACAGGACACTTTTATTTGGTTTAGTTTTCATCCCATCAGCTCTCACACTCACAGCAATAAGAGAATAAAAAGACCTTTTCGACAAGGCTTGAGCATCAGTTGTGCAGTAATACTACCAGAGATAGTTTTCATATAAATCAAAGACCGACTAGGGCCTCTTAGTGGAATGCACTTTGTCAGCCATCCTACCGCAATGGAGCCGATTCCTCCTCCGCTGCAGGAGCGGAGGTATTTCTGCTCCTTGGTGGAGACGTCCAGCAGGACGAGCAGATTTCCTGCTATGAACATCAGAGTTGTGTCATCCAGCAGCTGCAGGTTGCCCCTACGTCCACTGTCATAGCCAAAGGAGTGACTGAACGAGGGAGGAGTTAAAGATGAGATTCACTAAGGTTTCTGATATTTCTTGAGATTATTTTATCATGTCGAAGAGTTCAGTTTAATATAATACATTTACATTAGTTTAAAATCAATCAAGTGCAAGTTTACATTATTATATCTCTATGTACCAATATCTATATTACTTATGTTATGAATATTATGTTTTATATCATATTATAAAAAATATATACTCTATCATGTTTCTCTATTTCTACACCCTAACTGTATAATTACCGTTTAGTACATAGACTGCTCTGAGGTTAAACTGTATGTTATTCTTTATATGAATATTTTAATTGCTTTCATACTGATACATAATAGCTGGAAAAAGAATATTGCACTGCATTTGAATATCAGATGCAGATTATTTCTTTATTATCCTCTCTTTCGAGGAAATTCTAAGATCCTTTTCTCTGTTGAACAAGTTGAAAACTCTGGTAAACATATATTGTTTTCATTTTTCTAATTTTTGCAATCATTAACAAAGTATTATGAGTGTGAGAATAATACTTGGTGTGTCATATGTTTCATGAAACTAAATTGTCATAGAAGGATACGAGAGGTGCAGGAGGTTCTCTGGGATGTCAGAGTCCGGTGTGATGAACGGTCTGGAGTGAACCTCCTCATATGTGTAGGTCATGTCTGCAGAGAGCTGCTTGGTAGATCCTTCATTAGCCTCCGGCTTCACCGCTGAGTTTTCAGTTTCACATACTGTCAGAGGAGAGACATATTTGATGACAGCTTAAGTACCTAACAATTTTGCACATTTTGTCTGGTGAAGAGCAGGTGTGCTCAAACAACCTTTAAGATGTACACATCAAGTGATTGAATGAAATGCCATTACATTTATGTGTGAATATAATAGTAGGCCTACTACCTTCCTCCTGTGAAGCTGACTGTGTGTTCTCAGCCTGTTCACCCACTGATGCTGTCTTTCCTTCCGACATTTCCGCTGTTAAATTAGCTGCATCTCTGTCATTCTGTCTGAAAAAATAAATAAACAGGACAGTTTATTATTCAAATCAACTTTAAATAACGTCACACCAAACTGACCTTAAGTTTAAAATACAACAGTTCCAGTTCCTAAGAAAGTCTTTCATATCAAGCTAACATTTCTCTAAACCTTTGAACACTAACTTTGACTCGTGTTTATTATTTCCGACCTTTTTCATTAGGCTCTCTATTTCCTTTGGTCCGTTTTAGTTTGGGGGCGTTACCAGGCAACAAGGAAAGTCACACCGCTGCAAAGCCTGCCGGTTATTGTAGTTCTGAGCTGTTTTCGATACATTGCCGGTTTCTTCATACTTGCTTCTTTTTTGAAAGGGGGAATGTGACAAAAGTTTATTGATGGACTTATATTATAATTCCTTGGAAAGGTTACAAAAGTAAATCATACCAAAACTACAATTTCTGCTACATCACTGTTACCACGGTAACGTCTTCTTTCCATTTAACAGCCACGGCACTTCAAATAAAAAGCTCGCTGTTAATTACCTCATTAAATTACCATACCAGCTGTGTTTCCCTAAGAAATGTGCGGAGAATACAGTAAATATACTGAACTAACAACTGCTGACGATACAGCTCAACTGCTTTTAGGCAGAACGGACCTGTCGCAAAGCTATACATTTTTTTACGGCAGCGAACGTTCAGTTTCATTGGACGGTTTGTGCCGTAAACTGTGACAGTCACAGAACGCATGGGACTGAATTGAGACGGCGTGTGATCATCTCAAACGTGAGTTACACTTGAAATATCTTGTAAACCTTGTTGTTGTTTACGTTAACAGTTTAGTTATACGACAGGAGCGCGTAGAGACATCAATAGCTTGACATCATTTGTTGTCATTCATTGTTGATGATACCGTTAGCTAACTTAGCTAACCTCGGATAAAACTACAAAACAAGCAGGAGAGAGAAAACATTTTCAGTAAAGAAGCAAATAAAAGTTCGTTTTAATCCCAGAGATAACTAAAGTCTAACCAGTGAAATGTACATAAATAAAGAGGTGGTGATAAAATACTTTCTTAAAGATATCTACTGACTTGTTCCTGTGTCGTTTGTTTATTACTACTTACTTAATCCCATTTCAACTTAAAATCTATTTATTCTACACATTACATTTAAAGACAGCTGTTTAATGAAGCTTAGAGATACAAGTGACGGATAAAAGAACGAGTCAAACCTTGAAATGATAAATCTTATCAAGTGTTTGTGGGTTAAAGGTGAAGAAGATGTTTTTACATTTGAAGAAGTCTACTTATAATTGAATAATATCTAAAGAGTTTGGAGTAGTTTTCGTGCTGTTTTTGACCCTGTTTACTGAAACAATTGTCCCGTTTGGTTTCCTCTTCACTGTTTGAGTTATGATATAGATATAGCATTTAGTGTGACAATCATGTTTAGTATGGTGGTTTTGGTTTCTTCAGTAGAGATCACGAGGTTTGGGTTATCCAAAGAAACTGAATTTGCCCACCCTTGTGTACTATTTTTGTTGTTTTTTTCAAAGCCATGATATCTTATAACTTGTGTTTCTTTCTCTTGGATAGACATTAGAATGGAGGCGAAATCCAAAAAACCCTTCTCTCCAAAAAGTGGAAAGACGTTCTCACAGAAAGGAAAGGGTAAGCTCAAGATAACATTATCCAGCTTCATACTGCATCAGTTTCAACCCAGTTTCTCATGAGCATGTCCTCCTCTTTCCAGATTCCCTAGGGACCAAACTTGGTGGAAAACCAGGTGGTAAACCAGGTGGTAAACCAGGTGGTAAACCAGGTGGAAAAAAGCCCTTTAAATCACACAACAATGCAGAGCGCAAGAGCAGACCGGGAAAGGGCGGCGATGGCAACAAGAAATTTGCTTTCTCCAAAGATGGGAAGGGACCACAGAAGAGGAAATTTTCATCTTTTAAAGGGAAAAATAAAGAGGAGGGGGAAGGTAAAAAAAAAAACAGTCTGCTTTTTCACATTTCAATTACACATGACACAAACAGTGACAGGCCTAATGTTTGTCTGTGTGTCAGAAGGTCCTGATGCAAAGAAGATGAAGAAAGGTGAGTTCAACCCAAAGAGGAAGATGACAGAGGAGGAGCTGAAGAAGAACAGACAGCAGAGGAAGAAGGACCTGAAGACCAGCAGACAGCAGGCGGAGAGGAAGGACATGTTTGACATCATCTGTAACGCCAAGCGAGTGTGGGGAGAACTCAGGAGGTAACCGCAAACACTCACTCCACACACTGGACAAAGAGTTTCTCTGAGAGTCATTTTAAACTTTTTTAAACTTAAAATAACATGAAGTATTGAAAGGAATATGATCCCATACTGAAAATGTTTTGGATGGAATTTTATCGGTTGTTTCCCAATCTCATAACCCATTATCAGTCAGCATCTATCATCTATGCTGTTTTTATTTTCTCAGGAAGAATTGTGAAAACGACACAAAGAAGAAACTGATGAAGGAGCTTCACGATCTGATCCGTGGGAAGATCAAACAGGTGAGCCTCTCTCTCTCTCTCTCTCTCAGCTGTAGTGCCTTCCCTCCTTGACGAGTCCTCGTTTACAGACCTCTAAATCTGTTTTCTTAGAATAAAACAGCAGGTCATGTCTGCGTCTCTTGAACAGATCTCCTGTCAGTCAAACTGTGACGTATTGCAGTTTGGGTCTTTTTTTTTTTTTTGGTTTTGTGACACATCTTGTAAGTTGGCCCTTTGTTGACTGTTGTTCCGCTGCCTCTAGATGGCGTTTGCTCACGACGCCGTCCGAGTCCTGCAGTGTTTCATCCAGTTCGGCAGCCACGACCAGAGAAAGGAAGTGTTTGACGAGCTTAAAGGTGAGCACACAAGTTTCTTCTCTTCATCTGCTGCTTCACAATCTCCTGTTACTGTGTATGTGTGTATGTTTAGTTTCCATGCATGCTCACTTTTAGCTAGCTAAAGATAAAAGATGGCGTTCAAAACTTCACTGTTATATACAGATTGAACTCCCCAGGAACGCCGTTAACTCTCCTTACTCTGTCGTCTTCCCGCAGATGACATCATCGGCCTGTGTAAGTCTCAGTACGGCAAAAACATGGTGAAGAAGCTGCTGATGTACGGGTGAGTCAACAAACATCCATGTTTCAAAAAGCAAATCACAAACTTCCTGTATGACACGGTTTGTAAAGCAGAAAAAAGAGAACGCTTTACACCGTTTTAAAACATAAAAAACTAAATGAGATAGTCGTTTACTTTCCCTCGTTTTGCTTGTGGACATGAATGAGACTGAAACGACCTCAGTCAAACTTAGGACTTGTTGATGACCCTTTACGATATACAGACGTTCTTTGGTGGTGAATGACTCGTGCGTTTGTGTGTTCCTCCACAGGAACAAGGAGCTGCTGGCGGCTGTGATGCTCACATTTAAAGGTCACGTGCGTCAGATGCTTCGCCACTCCGCCGCCTCGTCCATCATCGAGTACGCCTACAACGACAAAGCCGTGCTGGGACAGAGACTCATGCTCACCGAGGAGCTGTACGGGAACACCTTCATCGTGTGCAAGGTACACACGCACACACCATACCATAGAGCCGAGCTTTGTGTGTGAAGTATCTGCTGCTTATCATATCTGCGTGTGTGTGTGTGTGTGTAGTCATATGTGTGTAACACAGTCGATAAGGTCGCCAAGGAGAACCCGGACAAACTGAACAACATCATCGATGAGATGAAGAAGAGCCTCACCCCCATGGCTCAGAAGTAAGACAAAAACAAACATTACAAACATACAACATGTATTGATCTGTGTGTAGTTTGTGTGTATCACAGGCCTATATGTGTGTGTGTGTTACACATTTCAATAAGAAAAGAGTGCAACAATTACATTTCCCCTCAGAGATCAATAAACAATATCAAGTTTACCTGATGTCCTGACAGCATGAGTCTTTAGAAGTTGTCCAACATATTTCAGCCATTCTCCTTTTCAGACTCAGGCAGGTGGGCTAATACTCAGAGAAAAACTAGTACAAATATTATAGTCAGACACTTCCCTAAAAACATACAGACACAGAAGCTGTTTTTTCTGTTTTCATTTTCTTTTTATTTGTTACATAATTAAAGTTTTTGTTGTTGTATTTGAGAATTTGTATAGTATGTGAATGAATCTAGTATGAGAATATCTAGCTGTGTATTCATTTCTTTTTGACCTCCTCACAGGTAGCAGACCTCTGTTAGGAAAGAGTGTTTCCTCTTTATTCTCCACATCTAAAGACTTTAACCCTCTTGTGTTCTGTTGTGTTTCAGAGAACAGGTCATCAAACACTCTCTAGTCCACAAAGTCTTTCTGGACTTCTTCCTCCTCTCTCCTGAAAAACAGAGAACGGTGAGCAGTTCTATGGCATTTCAATCCTCTATTCATTATAAAATACCTGGAGCACATTCTCATGTAAAAGTCTTATCAAATGTGATGTTTGATATAAAACAGATATGAAGAAAAATCAGTTAAACATGAGCAGAAGTTTAAACTGAAGAAGACAACAGAACCCTAAAAAGACGTCTAGACATCTCTCATGAACACATGCACAGATTGTTTAGTGCTTCCTGTATTGAGAGTGAAACCTCTCCTCTGATTGGTTGTTTTGTTCTGAGCAGGAGATGATCGAGTCCATCAGAGAGTCGGTCGTCTACATGGCTCACACACACGACGGAGCACGAGTGGCAATGCACTGTCTGTGGCACGGAACGGCAAAGGTGTGTACACGCACACACACACACAACATTTTACAACCATTTAACTCTGTAATAGAAATGTTCCAGAAGTCGTGGATTTCTATCTCACCTCGGCCCTTTGCTGTGTGTCATTACCCTCTCTCTCCTCCGATCGTTTCCTGTTTCTCTTCAGCGGTTTTATCTGAACAGAAATGTTGAAGTGCCTGCGTTGGTATTTTAGCTCGTTGTGGTGTAACTTTGTGAAGTATAATTGAAATGCTTCATATTTCTAGAATGTGAAAAAACTTTGTGATGTTGGTCTGTAAACTACAAGAGGTGATACATAACTCAACTGTTCTGTTTTTTTTAAATAGGTTCATTAATAGTTCTGTCCCCCTCAGAAGGAATTTAGTATCATGATTGAATCAACACATTTTTCTGTTGTTCAAATCTTTCACTCACATAATGGATAATGCAGAGCAGGCGCCTCATAGTTTGGTCTTTTGTTCACATTAATAACATCTGAATGAAGAGAGTCAGCCTCAACAGGAGGGACAAGAAACAAGTCTGTGAGTCTTTGTGTTTTGTGTTTGTTTGTTCCAGGACAGAAAGGTCATCATCAAAACTATGAAGACGTACATGGTGAAGTTTGCTACGGTGAGTTCTCAATGCTGCTCCATTCATCATACAAACAATCGATACCTTATTACCTGGATGAATAAAAGATCTGACTGAAAGATGATTGTTGATGTGGATGAGAGGGAAGAGTCAAAGTAAGACCACATCCACACTGAACCACCTTTAAAAAAGAGTCTCTTCTAAAGAAAATGATAGTTTCTTCTTCTTGTAGCCTCTCATAAACTTCTGTTGTACTCGTGTCCGCTGTAAAACCTTCTTTGTTTTTTTCTCCACAGGGGGAGTTTGGTCACCTTGTTCTTCTGGCTATATTCGACTGTGTGGACGACACGAAGCTGGTCAAACAGGCCGTGCTCTCAGTGAGTCTGAGCTCATTTGGTTTAGAAAAATGTCACATTGATCATTTGGATTATTTAAAATCTGTCTGGTAAGAAAGATATGAAAATGTTTTGGATACATCTTAAAATTCTGTTTCATGTGTTTTCCACCCGTCAGGAAATCTTGACGTCTCTGGACGAGGTCATCGGTAATAAATACGGGAAAAAAGTGTTGTTGTACCTGCTGAGCCCGAGAGACCCGGCTCACCTGCTGCCAGAGATCATCAAGGTGCTGGAGCAAGGAGACGGGAACACACACAGGTAACAGCTGATTGATCAGAGCCACAACCGTTTTCTACAATTTAACCTCACAAAAACCCTGAGTGTTACAGTATGACATCACGTTAAGTAATATCTTATTTTAGTCTAAGTGATATCCCCTCTGTCTTCCTCCTATCAGTAAAAAAGACTCAGCCACTAGGAGGAAGGAGTTGATCGAAGCTGTCTCCCCCGCTCTGCTGGAGTATCTCCGTGACAACGCCGGCACCATGGTGATGGACAAGGCGAGTTGCGTCACCGTCAGTGACATCCTGGCTTCAGCCTGCGGTGACCTGCGGCCTGCCATGACATCCGTGTCTCAGCTGGCCAATCAGGAGTTGGTGCCAGGAGGGATCAAGGGACAGGTACAGTTTGTGTGAAGTTTAGAACTAGAAGCTTGTTTCATGTTCAACAGGTTCTTTTGACCGTAGAGATTACATTGAAGCCATCACAGTCTGTTAACGACCGGAGCATTTCTGAATCTTTTCATCATCTGTGTGTGTGTGTGCTGCAGCTTCACATGGCCGAGCATCCTGCAGGACACCTGGTGCTGAAGTGGCTCATAGAGCAGGACCTGACACTGGCAGAGGCTGGAAAAGAAGGTAATAAACACAAACAGACCTGATGCTGCATACTCATACCATGGAGACATTTCCCTCAGTTTGTTTTACACTATTGTGTTTTTTTTTCTGCTAATGATAATATGTGATATGCAAAAAGTCTGACAAAAAAAAACACCATTTCCAGCTGGCTTAGGTCAGGACTAAGTTCAGGGCTTGCAGGAATGCTTAAATGGCCACAAGAGGGCGCCAGTGAACCTAGAACTGTTAACAGACTAACTTTCCATCCAATTGTAGTTCAGTGAGTGTTTTTACATTTTTAAAGACTAGGATGACAAAAAGGTGGCCTTGTTGGGCTTAATCTGTATCAGTATGTGGAAAATGGAAGCCTTCTCTCTTCTCGTTACCTCTCAGAGCGCTTCGGCAGGATTCTGGTGGACACAGTGGGAACAGACAAACTGAAGACCTGGATCAGAGTCAACAGAGGAGCCATGGTGCTCTGCGGGTCAGTGTGCACACAAACACTCACACACCATACACTATTAGAATCGTCCCCCTCTTCAGGAAGGGAAACCAATGGGAAGTATCTCTCACCTGCAGTATTTTTAATGGCCAGCAGGGGAATTAAGAAGCCTGGTGCATTCAAGAAAACCTCAAAATGAGTTTTTTTCTTCTTTTAAAGTCTGCTCCCATTTCAAGTAGAACAGAAGCTAAAGCAGGCTTTGCTCTGTGGCATGGCTGCCACAGCTACATGCTAACTAAAATAAAGGTGTAGTCATTTATCTTCATCCAAATATGGTCACATGTGGCTACAAGGAACCAAGCTGGCCCATCTACACATAAACAAACAGGCGTATTCCACTTACGGACAGTCTGGGGCCCACATAGCACACACACTCATAAACAGGGAAGTATAACCATATAAAGGTGCTCCTCCATGACCGTACATGAGCTGAAGTGATCAGCTGCTCATAAACAATTCCTCTTTTACATTTGCAGCCTCCTGAACAGCTGTGACAAGTCTGTGTCCGCAGAGGTGAAGGAAGCGCTGGAGTCCATCAAATCAGAGCTCAGCAGCATCAGCAACAACAAGGGAGCTGAAATCCTGCTGGAGCATCTGAACAAGTAGACACTTTGAAAACAAACTGTTCGCTGCATCACTTCTGTGGATATTTTTTCACTAAACACCTGCAGGTGTTGGAGTATTTCAAGAAGAGCATCAAGCCTGAAACTCTGCAAAGCCGACACAAAGTTCAGTGTCTGATGGATGTGTAAAAATGTTGAATTCTTTCTGGGGTTAATAAAAAAAAGTGTTTTGAGGAAGAAGTGATGCTTCCAGAGAAACAGTTTATATAAAATGATGACCCTTGTGTTTAGGAAGACGTTTTCCAGATTGTACAGAAAATGACCAGTACAAGTTATTCTTGAAACACTTCTAATGAATGATATCAGTACAATGACTGACCCCATTTTCTTCTTCTGAGTTTACTTTTTAACACAAATCTTTTTTCATTCATCACTTTTAAACTTAGACTACTCAACATCTTGTTCACTTTAGAGCTCACCTGGTTAAAGAAATAATATTCCCTCTGAGTTTAGTTTAAAATCTGAACATCTGCAAGAAGTGTTCAGTTTCATTGACCTGAAGGTGGCACAGAATGGAAAGAAAAATAGTAAAGTAAATAAATACTGTAAGTGATGAGGTGAAGAGTATTTGTGTTTAAGAAAACGAACTCAAAGCACAAAAATGGCGACTTGGACATGATTCTGTTGTTCTGTTGGAGTTCAAGACAAAAAAAATCCTTCACACATCTATTTCAGAGGATGGGTGTGTAGGAGAGGAATATGTCCATCAAAATCTTATAGTTAAAAGACTCCAGTCTCACTTGCAAAGATTTATTGGCAGCGTTTGGGTACCTTCATTAGGGTTTGCCTGATGGTGGTCTAGTACTGAAACTTTACCAATAATGTGTTTGTAATGAGACAGCTGATTTAAGTTTATAAAACTGAGAAACCAAATTCACATTTCATGGTTCATATCTAGAGAGGTGTTAAAGGGTGAGTTATGAGTTATCACAGGAAACAATACTGTCCACTTTCTTCATGCAGAAAGCATTTGTTTTTATATTGAAGGTTCTGAGATGTGGCTGAACGTGGACAGATTTCTGCTAACAGTCAGAGAAGAGAGACAGCAGCACAACTTCTTGTTGTCCCTGTGTTTGAAATGAAATGTAACATTTTATATCATGTGAGGAGTAATTGTTTCTGTTTAAAAAAAAAACATGTTTGAAAAATAAAGAAGATTGAGTTATTAAATCTCTCATTATTTTTATCCAGGTAGTGAACAGGTTCCTCCACCGAACATAAGACAGGGGAGGGGGTTCTGAGGAAGTCCAAGCCTGCTAGTATTGAATTCATAATTAATAATGAATTTCATCTTTTTTTAAAT